>NW_027325236.1:0-65388 GCF_028372415.1 Notamacropus eugenii | reverse complement strand
CGAGAACATTTAGTGTTAGAGTTATGGTTACAATTCGCTAGGGTTAGGATTAGGGTTAGGGGTAGGGTAGGGGTTAGAATCACGCGCCTTTTTTAGTGTTAGGGTTAGGGTTAGTGTTCGGGTTAGAGAGCATTTAGAGGTAGGGGTAGCGATAGGATTAGGATTAGGGTTAGGGTTTGTGTTGGTAGACTCGAGGTTTTGGGTGAGGCTTAGGGTCAGGAGAGCATTTTGGGTCATAATTCAGAGCATTTAGGCTTAGGGTTAGAGTTGAAATTGATGATTTAGTTTTAGCGTTAGAAACAAGCACATTTAGGGATAGAGTTATGATTAGAATTCAGTGCATTTATTGTTAGGATTAGGGTTAGGTTTAGCGTTAGGGTTAGGTTTAGGGTAAGGGTTAGAATCGAGAGCATTTAAAGATAGTGCTAGGGTTAGAGTTCGGCTTAGGGTTAGCTTTCGTAGAATCGAGGGTTAGCCTTAGGGTGAGGGTTAGGGTTTGAATCAAGCACAGATTTAGTGTTAGGGTTAGGGTGAGGGTTAGGGTTAAAGTGCTTTTAGGGCTAGTGGTAGGGGTAGGGTTAGGAATAGGGTTAAGGTTTGTGTTGGTAGAATCGAGGTTTAGGGTTAGGCTTAGGGTCAGGAATGGCTTTTGGGTTAGAATCCAGTGCACTTAGGCTTAGGGATAGTGTTGAAATCGTCGATTTAGTGTTAGGGTTAGAATCGAGCTCATTTCGGGTTAGAGTGATGGTTAGAATCCAGTGCATTTAGGGTTAGAATTAGGGTTAGGGTCAGGGTTATGTTTAGGGTGAGGGTTAGAATCGAGTGCATTTAAGGATAGTGTTAGGGTTAGAGTTAGGTATAGGGTTAGCTTTCGTAGAATCGAAGGTCAGTGTTAGGGTGAGGGTTAGGGTTAGGATTAGGGTTAGAATCAAGTGCATTTTTAGTATTAGGGGTTGGGTTAGGGTTAGGGTGAGAGTGCATATAGAGGTAGGGATACGAGTAGGGTTAGGATTAGGGTTAGGGTTTCTGTGGTAGAATCGAGGTTTAGGGTTAGGCTTAGGGTCCGGATTGCCTTTTGGGTTAGAGTTGAGTGCATTTAGGGTTAGGCTTAATGTTGAGATTGATGATTTAGTGTTAGGGTTATAATCGAGCACATTAGATTTAGAGTTATGGTTAGAATCCACTGCATTTAGGGTTAGGATTAGGGTTAGGGTTAGGGTTATGTTTAGGGTGAGGGTTAGAATCGAGTGCATTTAAGGATAGTGTTAGGGTTAGAGTTAGCTATAGGGTTAGCCTTCGTAGAATCGACTGTTAGTGTTAGGGTTAGGGTTAGGGTTAGGGTTTCAGTGCATTTAGGGCTAGGGGAGGAGTTGGGTTAGGATTAGGGTTAGGGTTTGTGTTGGTAGAATCGAGGTTTTGGCTTAGGCTTAGGGTCAGGAGAGCATTTTGGGTCATAATTCAGAGCATTTAGGCTTAGGGTTACTGTTGAAATTGATGATTTAGTTTCAGCGTTAGAATCGAGCACATTTAGGGATATAGTTATGGTTAGAATTCAGTGCATTTAGGGTTAGGGTTAGGGTTAGGGGTAGGGTAAGAGTTATTAGGGTCAGGGTTTGAATCGAGAGTATTTAAGGATCGTGTTAGTGTTAGAGTTAGGTTTAGTGTGAGGTTTCGTAGAATCGAGGGTTAGGGTTAGGGTTAGGGTTCGGGTTCGGTTTAGAATCAAGCGCATTTTTAGTATTAGGGTTGGGGTAGGCTTACGATTAGAGTGCATTCAGGGGTAGGGGTAGGAGTAGGGTTAGGATTAGGGTTACGGTTTCTGGTGGTAGAATCGAGATTTAGGGTTAGGCGTAGGGTCCGGATTGCATTTTGGGTTAGAATCGAGTGCATTCCGGGTTAGAGTTAGTGATGAGATTGACGATTTAGTGTTAGGGTTAGAATCGAGAACATTTAGTGTTAGAGTTATGGTTACAATTCGCTAGGGTTAGGGTTAGGGTTAGGGGTAGGGTAGGGGTTAGAATCACGCGCCTTTTTTAGTGTTAGGGTTAGGGTTAGTGTTCGGGTTAGAGAGCATTTAGAGGTAGGGGTAGCGATAGGATTAGGATTAGGGTTAGGGTTTGTGTTGGTAGACTCGAGGTTTTGGGTGAGGCTTAGGGTCAGGAGAGCATTTTGGGTCATAATTCAGAGCATTTAGGCTTAGGGTTAGAGTTGAAATTGATGATTTAGTTTTAGCGTTAGAAACAAGCACATTTAGGGATAGAGTTATGATTAGAATTCAGTGCATTTATTGTTAGGATTAGGGTTAGGTTTAGCGTTAGGGTTAGGTTTAGGGTAAGGGTTAGAATCGAGAGCATTTAAAGATAGTGCTAGGGTTGGAGTTCGGTTTAGGGTTAGCTTTCGTAGAATCGAGGGTTAGCCTTAGGGTGAGGGTTAGGGTTTGAATCAAGCACAGTTTTAGTGTTAGGGTTAGGGTGAGGGTTAGGGTTAAAGTGCTTTTAGGGCTAGTGGTAGGGGTAGGGTTAGGATTAGGGTTAAGTTTTGTGTTGGTAGAATCGAGGTTTTGGCTTAGGCTTAGGGTCAGGAATGGCTTTTGGGTTAGAATCCAGTGCACTTAGGCTTAGGGATAGTGTTGAAATTGTCGATTTAGTGTTAGGGTTAGAATCGAGCTCATTTCGAGTTAGAGTGATGGTTAGAATTCAGTGCATTTAGGGTTAGAATTAGGGTTAGGGTCAGGGTTATGTTTAGGGTGAGGGTTAGAATCGAGTGCATTTAAGGATAGTGTTAGGGTTAGAGTTAGGTATAGGGTTAGCTTTCGTAGAATCGAAGGTCAGTGTTAGGGTGAGGGTTAGGGTTAGGATTAGTGTTAGAATCAAGTGCATTTTTAGTTTTAGGGTTGGGGTTAGTTTTAGGGTTTGAGTGCATTTAGGGGTAGGGGTGGAGTTGGGTTAGGATTCGGGTTAGGGTTTGTGTTGGTAGAATCGAGGTTTTCGCTTAGGCTTAGGGTCAGGAGAGCATTTTGGGTCCTAATTCAGAGCATTTAGGCTTAGGGTTACTGTTGAAATTGATGATTTAGTTTCAGCGTTAGAATCGAGCACATTTAGGGATATAGTTATGGTTAGAATTCAGTGCATTTAGGGTTAGGGTTAGGGTTAGGGGTAGGGTAAGAGTTATCAGGGTCAGGGTTTGAATCGAGAGCATTTAAAGATGGTGCAAGGGTTAGAGTTAGGTTTAGGGTTAGCTTTCGTAGAGTCGAGGGTTAGCCTTAGGGTGAGGGTTAGGGTTAGAATCAAGCACAGTTTTAGTGTTAGGGTTAGGGTGAGGGTTAGTGTTAAAGTGCTTTTAGGGCTAGTGGTAGGGGTAGGGTTAGGATTAGGGTTAAGGTTTGTGTTGGTAGAATCGAGGTTTAGGGTTAGGCTTAGGGTCAGGAATGGCTTTTGGGTTAGAATCCAGTGCACTTAGGCTTAGGGATAGTGTTGAAATTGTCGATTTAGTGTTAGGGTTAGAATCGAGCTCATTTCGAGTTAGAGTGATGGTTAGAATTCAGTGCATTTAGGGTTAGAATTAGGGTTAGGGTCAGGGTTATGTTTAGGGTGAGGGTTAGAATCGAGTGCATTTAAGGATAGTGTTAGGGTTAGAGTTAGGTATAGGGTTAGCTTTCGTAGAATCGAAGGTCAGTGTTAGGGTGAGGGTTAGGGTTAGGATTAGGGTTAGAATCAAGTGCATTTTTAGTGTTAGGGGTTGGGTTAGGGTTAGGGTGAGAGTGCATATAGAGGTAGGGATACGAGTAGGGTTAGGATTAGGGTTAGGGTTTCTGTTGGTAGAATCGAGGTTTAGGGTTAGGCTTAGGGTCCGGATTGCCTTTTGGGTTAGAGTTGAGTGCATTTAGGGTTAGGCTTAATGTTGAGATTGATGATTTAGTGTTAGGGTTATAATCGAGCACATTAGATTTAGAGTTATGGTTAGAATCCACTGCATTTAGGGTTAGGATTAGGGTTAGGGTTAGGGTTATGTTTAGGGTGAGGGTTAGAATCGAGTGCATTTAAGGATAGTGTTAGGGTTAGAGTTAGCTATAGGGTTAGCCTTCGTAGAATCGACTGTTAGTGTTAGGGTTAGGGTTAGGGTTAGGGTTTCAGTGCATTTAGGGCTAGGGGAGGAGTTGGGTTAGGATTAGGGTTAGGGTTTGTGTTGGTAGAATCGAGGTTTTGGCTTAGGCTTAGGGTCAGGAGAGCATTTTGGGTCATAATTCAGAGCATTTAGGCTTAGGGTTACTGTTGAAATTGATGATTTAGTTTCAGCGTTAGAATCGAGCACATTTAGGGATATAGTTATGGTTAGAATTCAGTGCATTTAGGGTTAGGGTTAGGGTTAGGGGTAGGGTAAGAGTTATTAGGGTCAGGGTTTGAATCGAGAGTATTTAAGGATCGTGTTAGTGTTAGAGTTAGGTTTAGTGTGAGGTTTCGTAGAATCGAGGGTTAGGGTTAGGGTTAGGGTTCGGGTTCGGTTTAGAATCAAGCGCATTTTTAGTATTAGGGTTGGGGTAGGCTTACGATTAGAGTGCATTCAGGGGTAGGGGTAGGAGTAGGGTTAGGATTAGGGTTACGGTTTCTGGTGGTAGAATCGAGATTTAGGGTTAGGCGTAGGGTCCGGATTGCATTTTGGGTTAGAATCGAGTGCATTCCGGGTTAGAGTTAGTGATGAGATTGACGATTTAGTGTTAGGGTTAGAATCGAGAACATTTAGTGTTAGAGTTATGGTTACAATTCGCTAGGGTTAGGGTTAGGGTTAGGGGTAGGGTAGGGGTTAGAATCACGTGCCTTTTTTAGTGTTAGTGTTAGGGTTAGTGTTAGGGTTAGAGAGCATTTAGAGGTAGGGGTAGCGATAGGATTAGGATTAGGGTTAGGGTTTGTGTTGGTAGACTCGAGGTTTTGGGTGAGGCTTAGGGTCAGGAGAGCATTTTGGGTCATAATTCAGAGCATTTAGGCTTAGGGTTAGAGTTGAAATTGATGATTTAGTTTTAGCGTTAGAAACAAGCACATTTAGGGATAGAGTTATGATTAGAATTCAGTGCATTTATTGTTAGGATTAGGGTTAGGTTTAGCGTTAGGGTTAGGTTTAGGGTAAGGGTTAGAATCGAGAGCATTTAAAGATAGTGCTAGGGTTGGAGTTCGGTTTAGGGTTAGCTTTCGTAGAATCGAGGGTTAGCCTTAGGGTGAGGGTTAGGGTTTGAATCAAGCACAGTTTTAGTGTTAGGGTTAGGGTGAGGGTTAGGGTTAAAGTGCTTTTAGGGCTAGTGGTAGGGGTAGGGTTAGGATTAGGGTTAAGTTTTGTGTTGGTAGAATCGAGGTTTTGGCTTAGGCTTAGGGTCAGGAATGGCTTTTGGGTTAGAATCCAGTGCACTTAGGCTTAGGGATAGTGTTGAAATTGTCGATTTAGTGTTAGGGTTAGAATCGAGCTCATTTCGAGTTAGAGTGATGGTTAGAATTCAGTGCATTTAGGGTTAGAATTAGGGTTAGGGTCAGGGTTATGTTTAGGGTGAGGGTTAGAATCGAGTGCATTTAAGGATAGTGTTAGGGTTAGAGTTAGGTATAGGGTTAGCTTTCGTAGAATCGAAGGTCAGTGTTAGGGTGAGGGTTAGGGTTAGGATTAGTGTTAGAATCAAGTGCATTTTTAGTTTTAGGGTTGGGGTTAGTTTTAGGGTTTGAGTGCATTTAGGGGTAGGGGTGGAGTTGGGTTAGGATTCGGGTTAGGGTTTGTGTTGGTAGAATCGAGGTTTTCGCTTAGGCTTAGGGTCAGGAGAGCATTTTGGGTCCTAATTCAGAGCATTTAGGCTTAGGGTTACTGTTGAAATTGATGATTTAGTTTCAGCGTTAGAATCGAGCACATTTAGGGATATAGTTATGGTTAGAATTCAGTGCATTTAGGGTTAGGGTTAGGGTTAGGGGTAGGGTAAGAGTTATTAGGGTCAGGGTTTGAATCGAGAGCATTTAAAGATGGTGCAAGGGTTAGAGTTAGGTTTAGGGTTAGCTTTCGTAGAGTCGAGGGTTAGCCTTAGGGTGAGGGTTAGGGTTAGAATCAAGCACAGTTTTAGTGTTAGGGTTAGGGTGAGGGTTAGTGTTAAAGTGCTTTTAGGGCTAGTGGTAGGGGTAGGGTTAGGATTAGGGTTAAGGTTTGTGTTGGTAGAATCGAGGTTTAGGGTTAGGCTTAGGGTCAGGAATGGCTTTTGGGTTAGAATCCAGTGCACTTAGGCTTAGGGATACTGTTGAAATTGTCGATTTAGTGTTAGGGTTAGAATCGAGCTCATTTCGAGTTAGAGTGATGGTTAGAATTCAGTGCATTTAGGGTTAGAATTAGGGTTAGGGTCAGGGTTATGTTTAGGGTGAGGGTTAGAATCGAGTGCATTTAAGGATAGTGTTAGGGTTAGAGTTAGGTATAGGGTTAGCTTTCGTAGAATCGAAGGTCAGTGTTAGGGTGAGGGTTAGGGTTAGGATTAGGGTTAGAATCAAGTGCATTTTTAGTGTTAGGGGTTGGGTTAGGGTTAGGGTGAGAGTGCATATAGAGGTAGGGATACGAGTAGGGTTAGGATTAGGGTTAGGGTTTCTGTTGGTAGAATCGAGGTTTAGGGTTAGGCTTAGGGTCCGGATTGCCTTTTGGGTTAGAGTTGAGTGCATTTAGGGTTAGGCTTAATGTTGAGATTGATGATGTAGTGTTAGGGTTATAATCGAGCACATTAGGGTTAGAGTTATGGTTAGAATCCACTGCATTTAGGGTTAGGGTTTGGGTTATGTTTAGGGTGAGGGTTAGAATCGAGTGCATTTAAGGATAGTGTTAGGGTTAGAGTTAGCTATAGGGTTAGCCTTCGTAGAATAGAGGGTTAGTGTTAGGGTTAGGGTTAGGGTTAGGGTTTGAGTGCATTTAGGGCTAGGGGAGAAGTTGGGTTAGGATTAGGGTTAGGGTTTGTGTTGGTAGAATCGAGGTTTTGGCTTAGGCTTAGGGTCAGGATAGCATTTTGGGTCATAATTCAGAGCATTTAGGCTTAGGGTTACTGTTGAAATTGATGATTTAGTTTCAGGGTTAGAATCGAGCACATTTAGGGATATAGTTATGGTTAGAATTCAGTGCATTTAGTGTTAGGGTTAGGGTTAGGGGTAGGGTAAGAGTTATTACGGTCAGGGTTTGAATCGAGAGTATTTAAGGATCGTGTTAGTGTTAGAGTTAGGTTTAGTGTGAGGTTTCGTAGAATCGAGGGTTAGGGTTAGGGTTAGGGTTCGGGTTCGGTTTAGAATCAAGCGCATTTTTAGTATTAGGGTTGGGTAGGCTTACGATTAGAGTGCATTCAGGGGTAGGGGTAGGAGTAGGGTTAGGATTAGGGTTACGGTTTCTGGTGGTAGAATCGAGATTTAGGGTTAGGCGTAGGGTCCGGATTGCATTTTGGGTTAGAATCGAGTGCATTCCGGGTTAGAGTTAGTGATGAGATTGACGATTTAGTGTTAGGGTTACAATCGAGAACATTTAGTGTTAGAGTTATGGTTACAATTCTCTAGGGTTAGGGTTAGGGTTAGGGGTAGGGCAGGGGTTAGAATCACGCGCCTTTTTTAGTGTTAGGGTTAGGGTTAGTGTTAGGGTTAGAGAGCATTTAGAGGTAGGGGTAGCGATAGGATTAGGATTAGGGTTAGGGTTTGTGTTGGTAGACTCGAGGTTTTGGGTGAGGCTTAGGGTCAGGAGAATATTTTGGGTCATAATTCAGAGCATTTAGGCTTAGGGTTACTGTTGAAATTGATGATTTAGTTTCAGCGTTAGAATCGAGCACATTTAGGGATATAGTTATGGTTAGAATTCAGTGCATTTAGGATTAGGGTTAGGTTTAGCGTTAGGGTTAGGTTTAGGGTAAGGGTTAGAATCGAGAGCATTTAAAGATAGTGCTAGGGTTAGAGTTCGGTTTAGGGTTAGCTTTTGTAGAATCGAGGGTTAGCCTTAGGGTGAGGGTTAGGGTTTGAATCAAGCACAGTTTTAGTGTTAGGGTTAGGGTGAGGGTTAGGGTTAAAGTGCTTTTAGGGCTAGTGGTAGGGGTAGGGTTAGGATTAGGGTTAAGGTTTGTGTTGGTAGAATCGAGGTTTAGGGTTAGGCTTAGGGTCAGGAATGGCTTTTGGGTTAGAATCCAGTGCACTTAGGCTTAGGGATAGTGTTGAAATTGTCGATTTAGTGTTAGGGTTAAAATCGAGCTCATTTAGGGTTAGAGTGATGGTTAGAATCCAGTGCATTTAGGGTTAGAATTAGGGTTAGGGTCAGGGTTATGTTTAGGGTGAGGGTTAGAATCGAGTGCATTTAAGGATAGTGTTAGGGTTAGAGTTAGCTATAGGGTTAGCCTTCGTAGAATCGAGGATTAGTGTTAGGGTTAGGGTTAGGGTTAGGGTTTGAGTGCATTTAGGGCTAGGGGAGGAGTTGGGTTAGGATTAGGGTTAGGGTTTCTCTGGTAGAATCGAGGTTTTGGCTTAGGCTTAGGGTCAGGAGAGCATTTTGGGGCATAATTCAGAGCATTAAGGCTTAGGGTTACTGTTGAAATTGATGATTTAGTTTCAGCGTTAGAATCGAGCACATTTAGGGATATAGTTATGGTTAGAATTCAGTGCATTTAGGGTTAGGGTTAGGGTTAGGGGTAGGGTAAGAGTTATTAGGGTCAGGGTTTGAATCGAGAGTATTTAAGGATCGTGTTAGTGTTAGAGTTAGGTTTAGTGTGAGGTTTCGTAGAATCGAGGGTTAGGGTTAGGGTTAGGGTTCGGGTTCGGTTTAGAATCAAGCGCATTTTTAGTATTAGGGTTGGGGTAGGCTTACGATTAGAGTGCATTCAGGGGTAGGGGTAGGAGTAGGGTTAGGATTAGGGTTACGGTTTCTGGTGGTAGAATCGAGATTTAGGGTTAGGCGTAGGGTCCGGATTGCATTTTGGGTTAGAATCGAGTGCATTCCGGGTTAGAGTTAGTGATGAGATTGACGATTTAGTGTTAGGGTTAGAATCGAGAACATTTAGGGTTAGAGTTATGGTTACAATTCGCTAGGGTTAGGGGTAGGGTTAGGGGTAGGGTACGGGTTAGAATCACGCGCCTTTTTAGTGTTAGGGTTAGGGTTAGTGTTAGGGTTAGAGAGCATTTAGAGGTAGGGGTAGCGATAGGATTAGGATTAGGGTTAGGGTTTGTGTTGGTAGACTCGAGGTTTTGGGTGAGGCTTAGGGTCAGGAGAGCATTTTGGGTCATAATTCAGAGCATTTAGGCTTAGGGTTAGAGTTGAAATTGATGATTTAGTTTTAGCGTTAGAACCAAGCACATTTAGGGATAGAATTATGATTAGAATTCAGTGCATTTATTGTTAGGATTAGGGTTAGGATTAGGGTTAGGGTTAGGTTTAGGGTGAGGGTTAGAATCGAGAGCATTTAAAGATAGTGCAAGGGTTAGAGTTAGGTTTATGGTTAGCTTTCGTAGAATCGAGGGTTAGCCTTAGGGTGAGGGTTAGGGTTAGAATCAAGCACAGTTTTAGTGTTAGCGTTAGGGTGAGGGTTAGGGATAAAGTGCTTTTAGGGCTAGTGGTAGGGGTAGGGTTAGGATTAGGCTTAAGGTTTGTGTTGGTAGAATCGAGGTTTAGGGTTAGGCTTAGGGTCAGGAATGGCTTTTGGGTTAGAATCCAGTGCACTTAGGCTTAGGGATAGTGTTGAAATTGTCGATTTAGTGTTAGGGTTAGAATCGAGCTCATTTCGGGTTAGAGTGATGGTTAGAATCCAGTGCATTTAGGGTTAGAATTAGGGTTAGGGTCAGGTTATGTTTAGGGTGAGGGTTAGAATCGAGTGCATTTAAGGATAGTGTTAGGGTTAGAGTTAGGTATAGGGTTAGCTTTCGTAGAATCGAAGGTCAGTGTTAGGGTGAGGGTTAGGGTTAGGATTAGGGTTAGAATCAAGTGCATTTTTAGTGTTAGGGGTTGGGTTAGGGTTAGGGTTAGAGTGCATATAGAGGTAGGGATACGAGTAGGGTTAGGATTAGGGTTAGGGTTTCTGTTGGTAGAATCGAGGTTTAGGGTTAGGCTTAGGGTCAGGATTGCCTTTTGGGTTAGAGTTGAGTGCATTTAGGGTTAGGCTTAATGTTGAGATTGATGATTTAGTGTTAGGGTTATAATCGAGCACATTAGGGTTAGAGTTATGGTTAGAATCCACTGCATTTAGGGTTAGGATTAGGGTTAGGGTTAGGGTTATGTTTAGGGTGAGGGTTAGAATCGAGTGCATTTAAGGATAGTGTTAGGGTTAGAGTTAGCTATAGGGTTAGCCTTCGTAGAATCGAGGGTTAGTGTTAGGGTTAGGGTTAGGGTTAGGGTTTCAGTGCATTTAGGGCTAGGGGAGGAGTTGGGTTAGGATTAGGGTTAGGGTTTGTGTTGGTAGAATCGAGGTTTTGGCTTAGGCTTAGGGTCAGGAGAGCATTTTGGGGCATAATTCAGAGCATTTAGGCTTAGGGTTACTGTTGAAATTGATGATTTAGTTTCAGCGTTAGAATCGAGCACATTTAGGGATATAGTTATGGTTAGAATTCAGTGCATTTAGGGTTAGGGTTAGGGTTAGGGGTAGGGTAAGAGTTATTAGGGTCAGGGTTTGAATCGAGAGTATTTAAGGATCGTGTTAGTGTTAGAGTTAGGTTTAGGGTGAGGTTTCGTAGAATCGAGGGTTAGGGTTAGGGTTAGGGTTCGGGTTCGGTTTAGAATCAAGCGCATTTTTAGTATTAGGGTTGTGGTAGGCTTACGATTAGAGTGCATTCAGGGGTAGGGGTAGGAGTAGGGTTAGGATTAGGGTTACGGTTTCTGGTGGTAGAATCGAGATTTAGGGTTAGGCGTAGGGTCCGGATTGCATTTTGGGTTAGAATCGAGTGCATTCCGGGTTAGAGTTAGTGATGAGATTGACGATTTAGTGTTAGGGTTAGAATCGAGAACATTTAGTGTTAGAGTTATGGTTACAATTCGCTAGGGTTAGGGTTAGGGGTAGGGGTAGGGTAGGGGTTAGAATCACGCGCCTTTTTTAGTGTTAGGGTTAGGGTTAGTGTTCGGGTTAGAGAGCATTTAGAGGTAGGGGTAGCGATAGGATTAGGATTAGGGTTAGGGTTTGTGTTGGTAGACTCGAGGTTTTGGGTGAGGCTTAGGGTCAGGAGAGCATTTTGGGTCATAATTCAGAGCATTTAGGCTTAGGGTTAGAGTTGAAATTGATGATTTAGTTTTAGCGTTAGAAACAAGCACATTTAGGGATAGAGTTATGATTAGAATTCAGTGCATTTATTGTTAGGATTAGGGTTAGGTTTAGCGTTAGGGTTAGGTTTAGGGTAAGGGTTAGAATCGAGAGCATTTAAAGATAGTGCTAGGGTTAGAGTTCGGTTTAGGGTTAGCTTTCGTAGAATCGAGGGTTAGCCTTAGGGTGAGGGTTAGGGTTTGAATCAAGCACAGTTTTAGTGTTAGGGTTAGGGTGAGGGTTAGGGTTAAAGTGCTTTTAGGGCTAGTGGTAGGGGTAGGGTTAGGATTAGGGTTAAGTTTTGTGTTGGTAGAATCGAGGTTTAGGGTTAGGCTTAGGGTCAGGAATGGCTTTTGGGTTAGAATCCAGTGCACTTAGGCTTAGGGATAGTGTTGAAATTGTCGATTTAGTGTTAGGGTTAGAATCGAGCTCATTTCGAGTTAGAGTGATGGTTAGAATTCAGTGCATTTAGGGTTAGAATTAGGGTTAGGGTCAGGGTTATGTTTAGGGTGAGGGTTAGAATCGAGTGCATTTAAGGATAGTGTTAGGGTTAGAGTTAGGTATAGGGTTAGCTTTCGTAGAATCGAAGGTCAGTGTTAGGGTGAGGGTTAGGGTTAGGATTAGTGTTAGAATCAAGTGCATTTTTAGTTTTAGGGTTGGGATTAGTTTTAGGGTTTGAGTGCATTTAGGGGTAGGGGTGGAGTTGGGTTGGATTCGGGTTAGGGTTTGTGTTGGTAGAATCGAGGTTTTCGCTTAGGCTTAGGGTCAGGAGAGCATTTTGGGTCCTAATTCAGAGCATTTAGGCTTAGGGTTACTGTTGAAATTGATGATTTAGTTTCAGCGTTCGAATCGAGCACATTTAGGGATATAGTTATGGTTAGAATTCAGTGCATTTAGGGTTAGGGTTAGGGTTAGGGGTAGGGTAAGAGTTATTAGGGTCAGGGTTTGAATCGAGAGCATTTAAAGATGGTGCAAGGGTTAGAGTTAGGTTTAGGGTTAGCTTTCGTAGAATCGAGGGTTAGCCTTAGGGTGAGGGTTAGGGTTAGAATCAAGCACAGTTTTAGTGTTAGCGTTAGGGTGAGGGTTAGGGATAAAGTGCTTTTAGGGCTAGTGGTAGGGGTAGGGTTAGGATTAGGGTTAAGGTTTGTGTTGGTAGAATCGAGGTTTAGGGTTAGGCTTAGGGTCAGGAATGGCTTTTGGGTTAGAATCCAGTGCACTTATGCTTAGGGATAGTGTTGAAATTGTCGATTTAGTGTTAGGGTTAGAATCGAGCTCATTTCGGGTTAGAGTGATGGTTAGAATCCAGTGCATTTAGGGTTAGAATTAGGGTTAGGGTCAGGGTTATGTTTAGGGTGAGGGTTAGAATCGAGTGCATTTAAGGATAGTGTTAGGGTTAGAGTTAGGTATAGGGTTAGCTTTCGTAGAATCGAAGGTCAGTGTTAGGGTGAGGGTTAGGGTTAGGATTAGGGTTAGAATCAAGTGCATTTTTAGTGTTAGGGGTTGGGTTAGGGTTAGGGTGAGAGTGCATATAGAGGTAGGGATACGAGTAGGGTTAGGATTAGGGTTAGGGTTTCTGTTGGTAGAATCGAGGTTTAGGGTTAAGCTTAGGGTCAGGATTGCCTTTTGGGTTAGAGTTGAGTGCATTTAGGATTAGGCTTAATGTTGAGATTGATGATTTAATGTTAGGGTTATAATCGAGCACATTAGGGTTAGAGTTATGGTTAGAATCCACTGCATTTAGGGTTAGGATTAGGGTTAGGGTTATGTTTAGGGTGAGGGTTAGAATCGAGTGCATTTAAGGATAGTGTTAGGGTTAGAGTTAGGTGTAGGATTAGCCTTCGTAGAATCGAGGGTTAGTGTTAGGGTTAGGGTTAGGGTTAGGGTTTGAGTGCATTTAGGGCTAGGGGAGGAGTTGGGTTAGGATTAGGGTTAGGGTTTGTGTTGGTAGAATCGAGGTTTTGGCTTAGGCTTAGGGTCAGGAGAGCATTTTGGGTCATAATTCAGAGCATTTAGGCTTAGGGTTCCTGTTGAAATTGATGATTTAGTTTCAGCGTTAGAATCGAGCACATTTAGGGATATAGTTATGGTTAGAATTCAGTGCATTTAGGGTTAGGGTTAGGGTTAGGGGTAGGGTAAGAGTTATTAGGGTCAGGGTTTGAATCGAGAGTATTTAAGGATCGTGTTAGTGTTAGAGTTAGGTTTAGGGTGAGGTTTCGTAGAATCGAGGGTTAGGGTTAGGGTTAGGGGTTCGGGTTCGGTTTAGAATCAAGCGCATTTTTAGTATTAGGGTTGGGGTAGGCTTACGATTAGAGTGCATTCAGAGGTAGGGGTAGGAGTAGGGTTAGGATTAGGGTTACGGTTTCTGGTGGTAGAATCAAGATTTAGGGTTAGGCGTAGGGTCCGGATTGCATTTTGGGTTAGAATCGAGTGCATTCCGGGTTAGAGTAAGTGATGAGATTGACGATTTAGTGTTAGGGTTAGAATCGAGAACATTTAGGGTTAGAGTTATGGTTACAATTCGCTAGGGTTAGGGTTAGGGTTAGGGGTAGGGTACGGGTTAGAATCACGCGCCTTTTTAGTGTTATGGTTAGGGTTAGTGTTAGGGTTAAGAGAGCATTTAGAGATAGGGGTAGCGATAGGATTAGGATTAGGGTTAGGGTTTGTATTGGTAGACTCGAGGTTTTGGGTGAGGCTTAGGGTCAGGAGAGCATTTTGGGTCATAATTCAGAGCATTTAGGCTTAGGGTTAGAGTTGAAATTGATTATTTAGTTTCAGCGTTAGAACCAAGCACATTTAGGGATAGAGTTATGATTAGAATTCAGTGCATTTATTGCTAGGATTAGGGTTAGGATTAGGGTTAGGGTTAGGTTTAGGTAGGTTGTGAGGGTTAGAATCGAGAGCATTTAAAGATAGTGCAAGGGTTAGAGTTAGGTTTAGGGTTAGCTTTCGTAGAATCGAGGGTTAGCCTTAGGGTGAGGGTTAGGGTTAGAATCAAGCACAGTTTTAGTGTTAGCGTTAGGGTGAGGGTTAGGGATAAAGTGCTTTTAGGGCTAGTGTATGGGGTAGGGTTAGGATTAGGGTTAAGGTTTGTGTTGGTAGAATCGAGGTTTAGGGTTAGGCTTAGGGTCAGGAATGGCTTTTGGGTTAGAATCCAGTGCACTAGGCTTAGGGATAGTGTTGAAATTGTCGATTTAGTGTTAGTGTTAGAATCGAGCTCATTTCGGGTTAGAGTGATGGTTAGAATCCAGTGCATTTAGGGTTAGAATTAGGGTTAGGGTCAGGGTTATGTTTAGGGTGACGGGTTAGAATCGAGTGCATTTAAGGATAGTGTTAGGGTTAGAGTTAGGTATAGGGTTAGCTTTCGTAGAATCGAAGGTCAGTGTTAGGGTGAGGGTTAGGGTTAGGATTAGGGTTAGAATCAAGTGCATTTTTAGTGTTAGGGTTGGGTTAGGGTTAGGGTTAGAGTGCATATAGAGGTAGGGATACGAGTAGGGTTAGGATTAGGGTTAGGGTTTCTGTTGGTAGAATCGAGGTTTAGGGTTAGGCTTAGGGTCAGGATTGCCTTTTGGGTTAGAGTTGAGTGCATTTAGGATTAGGCTTAATGTTGAGATTGATGATTTAGTGTTAGGGTTATAATCGAGCACATTAGGGTTAGAGTTATGGTTAGAATCCACTGCATTTAAGGTTAGGATTAGGGTTAGGGTTATGTTTAGGGTGAGGGTTAGAATCGAGTGCATTTAAGGATAGTGTTAGGGTTAGAGTTAGCTATAGGGTTAGCCTTCGTAGAATCGAGGGTTAGTGTTAGGGTTAGTGTTAGGGTTAGGGTTTGAGTGCATTTAGGGCTAGGGGAGGAGTTGGGTTAGGATTAGGGTTAGGGTTTGTGTTGGTAGAATCGAGGTTTTGGGTGAGGCTTAGGGTCAGGAGAGCATTTTGGGTCATAATTCAGAGCATTTAGGCTTAGGGTTACTGTTGAAATTGATGATTTAGTTTCAGCGTTAGAATCGAGCACATTTAGGGATATAGTTATGGTTAGAATTCAGTGCATTTAGGGTTAGGGTTAGGGTTAGGGGTTAGGTAAGAGTTATTAGGGTCAGGGTTTGAATCGAGAGCATTTAAAGATAGTGCAAGGGTTAGAGTTAGGTTTAGGGTTAGCTTTCGTAGAATCGAGGGTTAGCCTTACGGTGAGGGTTAGGGTTAGAATCAAGCACAGTTTTAGTGTTAGCGTTAGGGTGAGGGTTAGGGATAAAGTGCTTTTAGGGCTAGTGGTAGGGGTAGGGTTAGGATTAGGGTTAAGGTTTGTGTTGGTAGAATCGAGGTTTAGGGTTAGGCTTAGGGTCAGGAATGGCTTTTGGGTTAGAATCCAGTGCACTTAGGCTTAGGGATAGTGTTGAAATTGTCGATTTAGTGTTAGGGTTAGAATCGAGCTCATTTCGGGTTAGAGTGATGGTTAGAATCCAGTGCATTTAGGGTTAGAATTAGGGTTAGGGTCAGGGTTATGTTTAGGGTGAGGGTTAGAATCGAGTGCATTTAAGGATAGTGTTAGGGTTAGAGTTAGTTATAGGGTTAGCTTTCATAGAATCGAAGGTCAGTGTTAGGGTGAGGGTTAGGGTTAGGATTAGGGTTAGAATCAAGTGCATTTTTAGTGTTAGGGTTTGGGTTAGGGTTAGGGTTAGAGTGCATATAGAGGTAGGGATACGAGTAGGGTTAGGATTAGGGTTAGGGTTTCTGTTGGGGCTTAGGGTCAGGATTGCCTTTTGGGTTAGAGTTCAGTGCATTTAGGATTAGGCTTAATGTGAGATTGATGATTTAGTGTTAGGGTTATAATCGAGCACATTAGGGTTAGAGTTATGGTTAGAATCCACTGCATTTAGGGTTAGGATTAGGGTTAGGGTTAGGGTTATGTTTAGGGTGAGGGTTAGAATCGAGTGCATTTAAGGATAGTGTTAGGGTTAGAGTTAGCTATAGGGTTAGCCTTCGTAGAATCGAGGGTTAGTGTTAGGGTTAGGGTCAGGGTTAGGGTTTGAGTGCATTTAGGGCTAGGGGAGGAGTTGGGTTAGGATTAGGGTTAGGGTTTGTATTGGTAGAATCGAGGTTTTGGCTTAGGCTTAGGGTCAGGAGAGCATTTTGGGGCATAATTCAGAGCATTTAGGCCTTAGGGTTACTGTTGAAATTGATGATTTAGTTTCAGCGTTAGAATCGAGCACATTTAGGGATATAGTTATGGTTAGAATCAGTGCATTAGGGTTAGGTTTAGGGTTAGGGGTAAGGTAAGAGTTATTAGGGTCAGGGTTTGAATCGAGAGTATTTAAGGATCGTGTTAGTGTTAGAGTTAGGTTTAGTGTGAGGTTTCGTAGAATCGAGGGTTAGGGTTAGGGTTAGGGTTCGGGTTTGGTTTAGAATCAAGCGCATTTTTAGTATTAGGGTTGGGGTAGGCTACGATTAGAGTGCATTCAGGGGTAGGGGTAGGAGTAGGGTTAGGATTAGGGTTACGGTTTCTGGTGGTAGAATCGAGATTTAGGGTTAGGCGTAGGGTCTGGATTGCATTTTGGGTAGAATCGAGTGCATTCCGGGTTAGAGTTAGTGATGAGATTGACGATTTAGTGTTAGGGTTAGAATCGAGAACATTTAGTGTTAGAGTTATGGTTACAATTCGCTAGGGTTAGGGTTAGGGTTAGGGGTAGGGTAGGGGTTAGAATCACGCGCCTTTTTTAGTGTTTGGGTTAGGGTTAGTGTTCGGGTTAGAGAGCATTTAGAGGTAGGGGTAGCGATAGGATTAGGATTAGGGTTAGGGTTTGTGTTGGTAGACTCGAGGTTTTGGGTGAGGCTTAGGGTCAGGAGAGCATTTTGGGTCATAATTCAGAGCATTTAGGCTTAGGGTTAGAGTTGAAATTGATGATTTAGTTTTAGCGTTAGAAACAAGCACATTTAGGGATAGAGTTATGATTAGAATTCAGTGCATTTATTGTTAGGATTAGGGTTGGGTTTAGCGTTAGGGTTAGGTTTAGGGTAAGGGTTAGAATCGAGAGCATTTA
This sequence comes from Notamacropus eugenii, assembly GCF_028372415.1. Lineage (NCBI taxonomy): Eukaryota > Metazoa > Chordata > Mammalia > Diprotodontia > Macropodidae > Notamacropus > Notamacropus eugenii. The sequence continues at coordinate 48,111 of NW_027325236.1, read as the reverse complement.
AAGATAGTGCTAGGGTTAGAGTTCGGTTTAGGGTTAGCTTTCGTAGAATCGAGGGTTAGCCTTAGGGTGAGGGTTAGGGTTTGAATCAAGCACAGTTTTAGTGTTAGGGTTAGGTTGAGGGTTAGGGTTAAAGTGCTTTTAGGGCTAGTGGTAGGGGTAGGTTAGGATTAGGGTTAAGGTTTGTGTTGGTAGAATCGAGGTTTAGGGTTAGGCTTAGGGTGAGGGTTAGGGTTTGAATCAAGCACAGTTTTAGTGTTAGGGTTAGGGTGAGGGTTAGGGTTAAAGTGCTTTTAGGGCTAGTGGTAGGGGTAGGGTTATGATTAGGGTTAAGGTTTGTGTTGGTAGAATCGAGGTTAGGGTTAGGCTTAGGGTCAGGAATGGCTTTTGGGTTAGAATCCAGTGCACTTAGGCTTAGGGATAGTGTTGAAATTGTCGATTTAGTGTTAGGGTTAGAATCGAGCTCATTTCGAGTTAGAGTGATGGTTAGAATTCAGTGCATTTAGGGTTAGAATTAGGGTTAGGGTCAGGGTTATGTTTAGGGTGAGGGTAAGAATCGAGTGCATTTAAGGATAGTGTTAGGGTTAGAGTTAGGTATAGGGTTAGCTTTCGTAGAATCGAAGGTCAGTGTTAGGGTGAGGGTTAGGGTTAAAGATTAGGGTTAGAATCAAGCGCATTTTTAGTTTTAGGGTTGGGGTTAGTTTAGGGTTTGAGTGCATTTAGGGGTAGGGGTGGAGTTGGGTTAGGATTCGGGTTAGGGTTTGTGTTCGTAGAATCGAGGTTTTCGCTTAGGCTTAGGGTCAGGAGAGCATTTTGGGTCATAATTCAGAGCATTTAGGCTTAGGGTTACTGTTGAAATTGATGATTTAGTTTCAGCGTTAGAATCGAGCACATTTACGGATATAGTTATGGTTAGAATTCAGTGCATTTAGGGTTAGGGTTAGGGTTAGGGGTAGGGTAAGAGTTATTAGGGTCAGGGTTTGAATCGAGAGCATTTAAAGATAGTGCAAGGGTTAGAGTTAGGTTTAGGGTTAGCTTTCGTAGAATCGAGGGTTAGCCTTAGGGTGAGGGTTAGGGTTAGAATCAAGCACAGTTTTAGTGTTAGCGTTAGGGTGAGGGTTAGGGATAAAGTGCTTTTAGGGCTAGTGGTAGGGGTAGGGTTAGGATTAGGGTTAAGGTTTGTGTTGGTAGAATCGAGGTTTAGGGTTAGGCTTAGGGTCAGGAATGGCTTTTGGGTTAGAATCCAGTGCACTTAGGCTTAGGGATAGTGTTGAAATTGTCGATTTAGTGTTATGGTTAGAATTGAGCTCATTTCGGGTTAGAGTGATGGTTAGAATTCAGTGCATTTAGAGTTAGAATTAGGGTTAGGGTCAGGGTTATGTTTAGGGTGAGGGTTAGAATCGAGTGCATTTAAGGATAGTGTTAGGGTTAGAGTTAGCTATAGGGTTAGCTTTCGTAGAATCGAAGGTCAGTGTTAGGGTGAGGGTTAGGGTTAGGATTAGGGTTAGAATCAAGTGCATTTTTAGTGTTAGGGGTTGGGTTAGGGTTAGGGTTAGAGTGCATATAGAGGTAGGGATACGAGTAGGGTTAGGATTAGGGTTAGGGTTTCTGTTGGTAGAATCGAGGTTTAGGGTTAGGCTTAGGGTCAGGATTGCCTTTTGTGTTAGAGTTGAGTGCATTTAGGATTAGGCTTAATGTTGAGATCGATGATTTAGTGTTAGGGTTATAATCGAGTACATTAGGGTTAGAGTTATGGTTAGAATCCACTGCATTTAGGGTTAGGATTAGGGTTAGGGTTAGGGTTATGTTTAGGGTGAGGGTTAGAATCGAGTGCATTTAAGGATAGTGTTAGGGTTAGAGTTAGCTATAGGGTTAGCCTTCGTAGAATCGAGGGTTAGTGTTAGGGTTAAGGTTAGGGCTAGGGTTTGAGTGCATTTAGGGCTAGGGGAGTAGTTGGGTTACGATTAGGGTTAGGGTTTATGTTGGTAGAATCGAGGTTTTGGCTTAGGCTTAGGGTCAGGAGAGCATTTTGGGTCATAATTCAAAGCATTTAGGCTTAGGGTTACTGTTGAAATTGATGATTTAGTTTCAGCGTTAGAATCGAGCACATTTAGGGATATAGTTATGGTTAGAATTCAGTGCATTTAGGGTTGGGGTTAGGGTTAGGGGTAGGGTAAGAGTTATTAGGGTCAGGGTTTGAATCGAGAGTATTTAAGGATCGTGTTAGTGTTAGAGTTAGGTTTAGTGTGAGGTTTCGTAGAATCGAGGGTTAGGGTTAGGGTTAGGGTTCGGGTTCGGTTTAGAATCAAGTGCATTTTTAGTATTAGGGTTGGGGTAGGCTTACGATTAGAGTGCATTCAGGGCTAGGGGTAGGAGTAGGGTTAGGATTAGGGTTACGGTTTCTGGTGGTAGAATCGAGATTTAGGGTTAGGCGTAGGGTCCGGATTGCATTTTGGGTTAGAATCGAGTGCATTCCGGGTTAGAGTTAGTGATGAGATTGACGATTTAGTGTTAGGGTTAGAATCGAGAACATTTAGTGTTAGAGTTATGGTTACAATTCGCTAGGGTTAGGTACAATTCGCTAGGGTTAGGGCTAGGGTTAGGGGTAGGGTAGGGGTTAGAATCACGCGCCTTTTTTAGTGTTAGGGTTAGGGTTAGTGTTAGGGTTATAGAGCATTTAGAAGTAGGGGTAGCGATAGGATTAGGATTAGGGTTAGGGTTTGTGTTGGTAGACTCGAGGTTTTGGGTGAGGCTTAGGGTCAGGAGAGCATTTTGGGTCATAATTCAGAGCATTTAGGCTTAGGGTTAGAGTTGAAATTGATGATTTAGTTTTAGCGTTAGAAACAAGCACATTTAGGGATAGAGTTATGATTAGAATTCAGTGCATTTATTGTTAGGATTAGGGTTGGGTTTAGCGTTAGGGTTAGGTTTAGGGTAAGGGTTAGAATCGAGAGCATTTAAAGATAGTGCTAGGGTTAGAGTTCGGTTTAGGGTTAGCTTTCGTAGAATCGAGGGTTAGCCTTAGGGTGAGGGTTAGGGTTTGAATCAAGCACAGTTTTAGTGTTAGGGTTAGGGTGAGGGTTAGGGTTAAAGTGCTTTTAGGGCTAGTGGTAGGGGTAGGGTTCGATTAGGGTTAAGGTTTGTGTTGGTAGAATCGAGGTTTAGGGTTAGGCTTAGGGTCAGGAATGGCTTTTGGGTTAGAATCCAGTGCACTTAGGCTTAGGGATAGTGTTGAAATTGTCGATTTAGTGTTAGGGTTAGAATCGAGCTCATTTCGAGTTAGAGTGATGGTTAGAATTCAGTGCATTTAGGGTTAGAATTAGGGTTAGGGTCAGGGTTATGTTTAGGGTGAGGGTAAGAATCGAGTGCATTTAAGGATAGTGTTAGGGTTAGAGTTAGGTATAGGGTTAGCTTTCGTAGAATCGAAGGTCAGTGTTAGGGTGAGGGTTAGGGTTAGGATTAGGGTTAGAATCAAGCGCATTTTTAGTTTTAGGGTTGGGGTTAGTTTTAGGGTTTGAGTGCATTTAGGGGTAGGGGTGGAGTTGGGTTAGGATTCGGGTTAGGGTTTGTGTTGGTAGAATCGAGGTTTTCGCTTAGGCTTAGGGTCAGGAGAGCATTTTGGGTCATAATTCAGAGCATTTAGGCTTAGGGTTACTGTTGAAATTGATGATTTAGTTTCAGTGTTAGAATCGAGCACATTTACGGATATAGTTATGGTTAGAATTCAGTGCATTTAGGGTTAGGGTTAGGGTTAGGGGTAGGGTAAGAGTTATTAGGGTCAGGGTTTGAATCGAGAGCATTTAAAGATAGTGCAAGGGTTAGAGTTAGGTTTAGGGTTAGCTTTCGTAGAATCGAGGGTTAGCCTTAGAGTGAGGGTTAGGGTTAGAATCAAGCACAGTTTTAGTGTTAGCGTTAGGGTGAGGGTTAGGGATAAAGTGCTTTTAGGGCTAGTGGTAGGGGTAGGGTTAGGATTAGGGTTAAGGTTTGTGTTGGTAGAATCGAGGTTTAGGGTTAGGCTTAGGGTCAGGAATGGCTTTTGGGTTAGAATCCAGTGCACTTAGGCTTAGGGATAGTGTTGAAATTGTCGATTTAGTGTTAGGGTTAGAATCGAGCTCATTTCGGGTTAGAGTGATGGTTAGAATCCAGTGCATTTAGGGTTAGAATTAGGGTTAGGGTCAGGGTTATGTTTAGGGTGAGGGTTAGAATCGAGTGCATTTAAGGATAGTGTTAGGGTTAGAGTTAGGTATAGGGTTAGCTTTCGTAGAATCGAAGGTCAGTGTTAGGGTGAGGGTTAGGGTTAGGATTAGGGTTAGAATCAAGTGCATTTTTAGTGTTAGGGGTTGGGTTAGGGTTAGGGTTTGAGTGCATTTAGGGCTAGGGGAGGAGTTGGGTTAGGATTAGGGTTAGGGTTTGTGTTGGTAGAATCGAGGTTTTCGCTTAGGCTTAGGGTCAGGAGAGCATTTTGGGTCATAATTCAGAGCATTTAGGCTTAGGGTTACTGTTGAAATTGATGATTTAGTTTCAGCGTTAGAATCGAGCACATTTAGGGATATAGTTATGGTTAGAATTCAGTGCATTTAGGGTTAGGGTTAGGGTTAGGGGTAGGGTAAGAGTTATTAGGGTCAGGGTTTGAATCGAGAGTATTTAAGGATCGTGTTAGTGTTAGAGTTAGGTTTAGTGTGAGGTTTCGTAGAATCGAGGGTTAGGGTTAGGGTTAGGGTTCGGGTTCGGTTTAGAATCAAGCGCATTTTTAGTATTAGGGTTGGGGTAGGCTTACGATTAGAGTGCATTCAGGGGTAGGGGTAGGAGTAGGGTTAGGATTAGGGTTACGGTTTCTGGTGGTAGAATCGAGATTTAGGGTTAGACGTAGGGTCCGGATTGCATTTTGGGTTAGAATCGAGTGCATTCCGGGTTAGAGTTAGTGATGAGATTGACGATTTAGTGTTAGGGTTAGAATCGAGAACATTTAGTGTTAGAGTTATGGTTACAATTCGCTAGGGTTAGGGTTAGGGTTAGGGGTAGGGTAGGGGTTAGAATCACGTGCCTTTTTTAGTGTTAGGGTTAGGGTTAGTGTTAGGGTTAGAGAGCATTTAGAGGTAGGGGTAGCGATAGGATTAGGATTAGGGTTAGGGTTTGTGTTGGTAGACTCGAGGTTTTGGGTGAGGCTTAGGGTCAGGAGAGCATTTTGGGTCATAATTCAGAGCATTTAGGCTTAGGGTTAGAGTTGAAATTGATGATTTAGTTTTAGCGTTAGAAACAAGCACGTTTAGGGATAGAGTTATGATTAGAATTCAGTGCATTTATTGTTAGGATTAGGGTTAGGTTTATCGTTAGGGTTACGTTTAGGGTAAGGGTTAGAATCGAGAGCATTTAAAGATAGTGCTAGGGTTAGAGTTCGGTTTAGGGTTAGCTTTCGTAGAATCGAGGGTTAGACTTAGGGTGAGGGTTAGGGTTTGAATCAAGCACAGTTTTAGTGTTAGGGTTAGGGTGAGGGTAAGGGTTAAAGTGCTTTTAGGGCTAGTGGTAGGGGTAAGGTTAGGATTAGGGTTAAGGTTTGTGTTGGTAGAATCGAGGTTTAGGGTTAGGCTTAGGGTCAGGAATGGCTTTTGGGTTAGAATCTAGTGCACTTAGGCTTAGGGATAGTGTTGAAATTGTCGATTTAGTGTTAGGGTTAGAATCGAGCTCATTTCGAGTTACAGTGATGGTTAGAATTCAGTGCATTTAGGGTTAGAATTAGGCTTAGGGTCAGGGTTATGTTTAGGGTGAGGGTTAGAATCGAGTGCATTTAAGGATAGTGTTAGGGTTAGAGTTAGGTATAGGGTTAGCTTTCGTAGAATCGAAGGTCAGTGTTAGGGTGAGGGTTAGGGTTAGGATTAGGGTTAGAATCAAGCGCATTTTTAGTTTTAGGGTTGGGGTTAGTTTTAGGGTTTGAGTGCATTTAGGGGTAGGGGAGCAGTTGGGTTAGGATTCGGGTTAGGGTGTGTGTTGGTAGAATCGAGGTTTTCGCTTAGGCTTAGGGTCAGGAGAGCATTTTGGGTCATAATTCTGGGCATTTAGGCTTAGGGTTACTGTTGAAATTGATGATTTCGTTTCAGCGTTAGAATCGAGCACATTTAGGGATATAGTTATGGTTAGAATTCAGTGCATTTAGGGTTAGGGTTAGGGTTAGGGGTAGGGTAAGAGTTATTAGGGTCAGGGTGTGAATCGAGAGTATTTAAGGATCGTGTTAGTGTTAGAGTTAGGTTTAGGGTGAGGTTTCGTAGAACCGAGGGTTAGGGTTAGGGTTAGGGTTCGAGTTCGGTTTAGAATTAAGCGCATTTTTAGTATTAGGGTTGGGGTAGGCTTACGATTAGAGTGCATTCAGGGGTAGGGGTAGGAGTAGGGTTAGGATTAGGGTTACGGTTTCTGTTGGTAGAATCAAGATTTAGGGTTAGGCGTAGGGTCCGGATTGCATTTTGGGTTAGAATCGAGTGCATTCCGGGTTAGAGTAAGTGATGAGATTGACGATTTAGTGTTAGGCTTAGAATCGAGAACATTTAGGGTTAGAGTTATGGTTACAATTCGCTAGGGTTAGGGTTAGGGTTAGGGGTAGGGAAGGGGTTAGAATCACGCGCCTTTTTAGTGTTAGGGTTAGGGTTAGTGTTAGGGTTAGAGAGCATTTAGAGGTAGGGGTAGCAATAGGATTAGGATTAGGGTTAGGGTTTGTGTTGGTAGACTCGAGGTTTTGGGTGAGGCTTAGGGTCAGGAGAGCATTTTGGGTCATAATTCAGAGCATTTAGGCTTAGGGTTAGAGTTGAAATTGATTATTCAGTTTTAGGGTTAGAACCAAGCACATTTAGGGATAGAGTTATGATTAGAATTCAGTGCATTTATTGTTAGGATTAGGGTTAGGTTTAGGGTTAGGGTTAGGTTTAGGGTGAGGGTTAGAATCGAGAGCATTTAAAGATAGTGCAAGGCTTAGAGTTAGATTTAGGGGTAGCTTTCGTAGAATCGAGGGTTGGCCTTAGGGTGAGGGTTAGGGTTAGAATCAAGCACAGTTTTAGTGTTAGCGTTAGGGTGAGGGTTAGGGATAAAGTGCTTTTAGGGCTAGTGGTAGGGGTAGGGTTAGGATTAGCGTTAAGGTTTGTGTTGGTAGAATCGAGGTTTAGGGTTAGGCTTAGGGTCAGGAATGGCTTTTGGGTTAGAATCCAGTGCACTTAGGCTTAGGGATAGTGTTGAAATTGTCGATTTAGTGTTAGGGTTAGAATCGAGCTCATTTCGGGTTAGAGTGATGGTTAGAATCCAGTGCATTTAGGGTTAGAATTAGGGTTAGGGTCAGGGTTATGTTTAGGGTGAGGGTTAGAATCGAGTGCATTTAAGGATAGTGTTAGGGTTAGAGTTAGGTATAGGGTTAGCTTTCGTAGAATCGAAGGTCAGTGTTAGGGTGAGGGTTAGGGTTAGGATTAGGGTTAGAATCAAGGGCATTTTTAGTGTTAGGGGTTGGGTTAGGGTTAGGGTTAGAGTGCATATAGAGGTAGGGATACGAGTAGGGTTAGGATTAGGGTTAGGGTTTGTGTTGGTAGAATCGAGGTTTAGGGTTAGGCTTAGGGTCAGGATTGCCTTTTGTGTTAGAGTTGAGTGCATTTAGGATTAGGCTTAATGTTGAGATCGATGATTTAGTGTTAGGGTTATAATCGAGCACATTAGGGTTAGAGTTATGGTTAGAATCCACTGCATTTAGGGTTAGGATTAGGGTTAGGGTTAGGGTTATGTTTAGGGTGAGGGTTAGAATCGAGTGCATTTAAGGATAGTGTTAGGGTTAGAGTTAGCTATAGGGTTAGCCTTCGTAGAATCGAGGGTTAGTGTTAGGGTTAGGGTTAGGGTTAGGGTTTGAGTGCATTTAGGGCTAGGGGAGGAGTTGGGTTAGGATTAGGGTTAGGGTTTGTGTTGGTAGAATCGAGGTTTTGGCTTAGGCTTAGGGTCAGGAGATCATTTTGGGTCATAATTCAGAGCATTTAGGCTTAGGGTTACTGTTGAAATTGATGATTTAGTTTCAGCGTTAGAATCGAGCACATTTAGGGATATAGTTATGGTTAGAATTCAGTGCATTTAGGGTTGGGGTTAGGGTTAGGGGTAGGGTAAGAGTTATTAGGGTCAGGGTTTGAATCGAGAGTATTTAAGGATCGTGTTAGTGTTAGAGTTAGGTTTAGGGTGAGGTTTCGTAGAATCGAGGGTTAGGGTTAGGGTTAGGGTTCGGGTTCGGTTTAGAATCAAGCGCATTTTTAGTATTAGGGTTGGGGTAGGCTTACGATTAGAGTGCATTCAGGGGTAGGGGTAGGAGTAGGGTTAGGATTAGGGTTACGGTTTCTGGTGGTAGAATCGAGATTTAGGGTTAGGCGTAGGGTCCGGATTGCATTTTGGGTTAGAATCGAGTGCATTCCGGGTTAGAGTTAGTGATGAGATTGACGATTTAGTGTTAGGGTTAGAATCGAGAACATTTAGGGTTAGGGTTATGGTTACAATTCGCTAGGGTTAGGGTTAGGGTTAGGGGTAGGGTAGGGGTTAGAATCACGCGCCTTTTTAGTGTTAGGGTTAGGGTTAGTGTTAGGGTTAGAGAGCATTTAGAGGTAGGGGTAGCGATAGGATTAGGATTAGGGTTAGGGTTTGTGTTGGTAGACTCGAGGTTTTGGGTGAGGCTTAGGGTCAGGAGAGCATTTTGGGTCATAATTCAGAGCATTTAGGCTTAGGGTTAGAGTTGAAATTGATGATTTAGTTTTAGCGTTAGAACCAAGCACATTTAGGGATAGAGTTATGATTAGAACTCAGTGCATTTATTGTTAAGATTAGGGTTAGGGTTAGGTTTAGGGTGAGGGTTAGAATCGAGAGCATTTAAAGATAGTGCAAGGGTTAGAGTTAGGTTTAGGGTTAGCTTTCGTAGAATCGAGGGTTAGCCTTAGGGTGAGGGTTAGGGTTATAATCAAGCACAGTTTTAGTGTTAGCGTTAGGGTGAGGGCTAGGGATAAAGTGCTTTTAGGGCTAGTGGTAGGGGTAGGGTTAGGATTAGGGTTAAGGTTTGTGTTGGTAGAATCGAGGTTTAGGGTTAGGCTTAGGGTCAGGAATGGCTTTTGGGTTAGAATCCAGTGCACTTAGGCTTAGGGATAGTGTTGAAATTGTCGATTTAGTGTTAGGGTTAGAATCGAGCTCATTTCGGGTTAGAGTGATGGTTAGAATCCAGTGCATTTAGGGTTAGAATTAGGGTTAGGGTCAGGGTTATGTTTAGGGTGAGGGTTAGAATCGAGTGCATTTAAGGATAGTGTTAGGGTTAGAGTTAGGTATAGGGTTAGCTTTCGTAGAATCGAAGGTCAGTGTTAGGGTGAGGGTTAGGGTTAGGATTAGTGTTAGAATCAACTGCATTTTTAGTGTTAGGGGTTGGGTTAGGGTTAGGGTTAGAGTGCATATAGAGGTAGGGATAGGAGTAGGGTTAGGATTAGGGTTAGGGTTTCTGTTGGTAGAATCGAGGTTTAGGGTTAGGCTTAGGGTCAGGATTGCCTTTTGGGTTAGAGTTGAGTGCATTTAGGGTTAGGCTTAATGTTGAGATTGATGATTTAGTGTTAGGGTTATAATCGAGCACATTAAGGTTAGAGTTATGGTTAGAATCCACTGCATTTAGGGTTAGGATTAGGGTTAGGGTTATGTTTAGGGTGAGGGTTAGAATCGAGTGCATTTAAGGATAGTGTTAGGGTTAGAGTTAGCTATAGGGTTAGCCTTCGTAGAATGGAGGGTTAGTGTTAGGTTTAGGGTTAGGGTTAGGGTTTGAGTGCATTTAGGGCTAGGGGAGGAGTTGGGTTAGGATTAGGGTTAGGGTTTGTGTTGGTAGAATCGAGGTTTTGGCTTAGGCTTAGGGTCAGGAGAGCATTTTGGGGCATAATTCAGAGCATTTAGGCTTAGGGTTACTGTTGAAATTGATGATTTAGTTTCAGCGTTAGAATCGAGCACATTTAGGGATATAGTTATGGTTAGAATTCAGTGCATTTAGGGTTAGGGTTAGGGTTTGGGGTAGGGTAAGAGTTATTAGGGTCAGGGTTTGAATCGAGAGTATTTAAGGATCGTGTTAGTGTTAGAGTTAGGTTTAGGGTGAGGTTTCGTAGAATCGAGGGTTAGGGTTAGGGTTAGGGTTCGGGTTCGGTTTAGAATCAAGCGCATTTTTAGTATTAGGGTTGGGGTAGGCTTACGATTAGAGTGCATTCAGGGGTAGGGGTAGGAGTAGGGTTAGGATTAGGGTTACGGTTTCTGGTGGTAGAATCGAGATTTAGGGTTAGGCGTAGGGTCCGGATTGCATTTTGGGTTAGAATCGAGTGCATTCCGGGTTAGAGTTAGTGATGAGATTGACGATTTAGTGTTAGGGTTAGAATCGAGAACATTTAGTGTTAGAGTTATGGTTACAATTCGCTAGGGTTAGGGTTAGGGTTAGGGGTAGGGTAGGGGTTAGAATCACGTGCCTTTTTTAGTGTTAGGGTTAGGGTTAGTGTTAGGGTTAGAGAGCATTTAGAGGTAGGGGTAGCGATAGGATTAGGATTAGGGTTAGGATTTGTGTTGGTAGACTCGAGGTTTTGGGTGAGGCTTAGGGTCAGGAGAGCATTTTGGGTCATAATTCAGAGCATTTAGGCTTAGGGTTAGAGTTGAAATTGATGATTTAGTTTTAGCGTTAGAAACAAGCACGTTTAGGGATAGAGTTATGATTAGAATTCAGTGCATTTATTGTTAGGATTAGGGTTAGGTTTATCGTTAGGGTTACGTTTAGGGTAAGGGTTAGAATCGAGAGCATTTAAAGATAGTGCTAGGGTTAGAGTTCGGTTTAGGGTTAGCTTTCGTAGAATCGAGGGTTAGACTTAGGGTGAGGGTTAGGGTTTGAATCAAGCACAATTTTAGTGTTAGGGTTAGGGTGAGGGTTAGGGTTAAAGTGCTTTTAGGGCTAGTGGTAGGGGTAAGGTTAGGATTAGGGTTAAGGTTTGTGTTGGTAGAATCGAGGTTTTGGCTTAGGCTTAGGGTCAGGAATGGCTTTTGGGTTAGAATCCAGTGCACTTATCCTTAGGGATAGTGTTGAAATTGTCGATTTAGTGTTAGGGTTAGAATCGAGCTCATTTCGAGTTACAGTGATGGTTAGAATTCAGTGCATTTAGGGTTAGAATTAGGCTTAGGGTCAGGGTTATGTTTAGGGTGAGGGTTAGAATCGAGTGCATTTAAGGATAGTGTTAGGGTTAGAGTTAGGTATAGGGTTAGCTTTCGTAGAATCGAAGGTCAGTGTTAGGGTGAGGGTTAGGGTTAGGATTAGGGTTAGAATCAAGCGCATTTTTAGTTTTAGGGTTGGGGTTAGTTTTAGGGTTTGAGTGCATTTAGGGGTAGGGGAGCAGTTGGGTTAGGATTCGGGTTAGGGTTTGTGTTGGTAGAATCGAGGTTTTCGCTTAGGCTTAGGGTCAGGAGAGCATTTTGGGTCATAATTCAGGGCATTTAGGCTTAGGGTTACTGTTGAAATTGATGATTTAGTTTCAGCGTTAGAATCGAGCACATTTAGGGATATAGTTATGGTTAGAATTCAGTGCATTTAGGGTTAGGGTTAGGGTTAGGGGTAGGGTAAGAGTTATTAGAGTCAGGGTGTGAATCGAGAGTATTTAAGGATCGTGTTAGTGTGAGAGTTAGGTTTAGGGTGAGGTTTCGTAGAACCGAGGTTAGGGTTAGGGTTAGGGTTCGAGTTCGGTTTAGAATCAAGCGCATTTTTAGTATTAGGGTTGGGGTAGGCTTACGATTAGAGTGCATTCAGGGGTAGGGGTAGGAGTAGGGTTAGGATTAGGGTTACGGTTTCTGGTGGTAGAATCAAAATTTAGGGTTAGGCGTAGGGTCCGGATTGCATTTTGGGTTAGAATCGAGTGCATTCCGGGTTAGAGTAAGTGATGAGATTGACGATTTAGTGTTAGGGTTAGAATCGAGAACATTTAGGGTTAGAGTTATGGTTACAATTCGCTAGGGTTAGGGTTAGGGTTAGGGGTAGGGTAGGGGTTAGAATCACGCGCCTTTTTAGTGTTAGGGTTAGGGTTAGTGTTAGGGTTAGAGAGCATTTAGAGGTAGGGGTAGCGATAGGATTAGGATTAGGGTTAGGGTTTGTGTTGGTAGACTCGAGGTTTTGGGTGAGGCTTAGGGTCAGGAGAGCATTTTGGGTCATAATTCAGAGCATTTAGGCTTAGGGTTAGAGTTGAAATTGATTATTCAGTTTTAGCGTTAGAACCAAGCACATTTAGGGATAGAGTTATGATTAGAATTCAGTGCATTTATTGTTAGGATTAGGGTTAGGTTTAGGGTTAGGGTTAGGTTTAGGGTGAGGGTTAGAATCGAGAGCATTTAAAGATAGTGCAAGGGTTAGAGTTAGATTTAGGGGTAGCTTTCGTAGAATCGAGGGTTGGCCTTAGGGTGAGGGTTAGGGTTAGAATCAAGCACAGTTTTAGTGTTAGCGTTAGGGTGAGGGTTAGGGATAAAGTGCTTTTAGGGCTAGTGGTAGGGGTAGGGTTAGGATTAGCGTTAAGGTTTGTGTTGGTAGAATCGAGGTTTAGGGTTAGGCTTAGGGTCAGGAATGGCTTTTGGGTTAGAATCCAGTGCACTTAGGCTTAGGGATAGTGTTGAAATTGTCGATTTAGTGTTAGGGTTAGAATCGAGCTCATTTCGGGTTAGAGTGATGGTTAGAATCCAGTGCATTTAGGGTTAGAATTAGGGTTAGGGTCAGGTTATGTTTAGGGTGAGGGTTAGAATCGAGTGCATTTAAGGATAGTGTTAGGGTTAGAGTTAGGTATAGGGTTAGCTTTCGTAGAATCGAAGGTCAGTGTTAGGGTGAGGGTTAGGGTTAGGATTACGGTTAGAATCAAGTGCATTTTTAGTGTTAGGGGTTGGGTTAGGGTTAGGGTTAGAGTGCATATAGAGGTAGGGATAGGAGTAGGGTTAGGATTAGGGTTAGGGTTTCTGTTGGTAGAATCGAGGTTTAGGGTTAGGCTTAGGGTCAGGATTGCCTTTTGGGTTAGAGTTGAGTGCATTTAGGATTAGGCTTAATGTTGAGATTGATGATTTAGTGTTAGGGTTATAATCGAGCACATTAGGGTTAGAGTTATGGTTAGAATCCACTGCATTTAGGGTTAGGATTAGGGTTAGGGTTAGGGTTATGTTTAGGGTGAGGGTTAGAATCGAGTGCATTTAAGGATAGTGTTAGGGTTAGAGTTAGCTACAGGTTTAGCCTTCGTAGAATCGAGGGTTAGTGTTAGGGTTAGGGTTAGGGTTAGGGTTTGAGTGCATTTAGGGCTAGGGGAGGAGTTGGGTTAGGATTAGGGTTAGGGTTTGTGTTGGTAGAATCGAGGTTTTGGCTTAGGCTTATGGTCAGGAGAGCATTTTGGGTCATAATTCAGAGCATTTAGGCTTAGGGTTACTGTTGAAATTGATGATTTAGTTTCAGCGTTAGAATCGAGCACATTTAGGGATATAGTTATGGTTAGAATTCAGTGCATTTAGGGTTAGGGTTAGGGTTAGGGGTAGGGTAAGAGTTATTAGGGTCAGGGTTTGAATCGAGAGTATTTAAGGATCGTGTTAGTGTTAGAGTTAGGTTTAATGTGAGGTTTCGTAGAATCGAGGGTTAGGGTTAGGGTTAGGGTTCGGGTTCGGTTTAGAATCAAGCGCATTTTTAGTATTAGGGTTGGGGTAGGCTTACGATTAGAGTGCATTCAGGGGTAGGGGTAGGAGTAGGGTTAGGATTAGGGTTACGGTTTCTGGTGGTAGAATCGAGATTTAGGGTTAGGCGTAGGGTCCGGATTGCATTTTGGGTTAGAATCGAGTGCATTCCGGGTTAGAGTTAGTGATGAGATTGACGATTTAGTGTTAGGGTTAGAATCGAGAACATTTAGTGTTACAGTTATGGTTACAATTCGCTAGGGTTAGGGTTAGGGTTAGGGGTAGGGTAGGGGTTAGAATCACGCGCCTTTTTTAGTGTTAGGGTTAGGGTTAGTGTTAGGGTTAGAGAGCATTTAGAGGTAGGGGTAGCGATAGGATTAGGATTAGGGTTAGGGTTTGTGTTGGTAGAATCGAGGTTTTGGGTGAGGCTTAGGGTCAGGAGAGCATTTTGGGTCATAATTCAGAGCATTTAGGCTTAGGGTTAGAGTTGAAATTGATGATTTAGTTTTAGCGTTAGAAACAAGCACATTTAGGGATAGAGTTATGATTAGAATTCAGTGCATTTATTGTTAGGATTAGGGTTAGGTTTAGCGTTAGGGTTAGGTTTAGGGTAAGGGTTAGAATCGAGAGCATTTAAAGATAGTGCTAGGGTTAGAGTTAGGTTTAGGGTTAGCTTTCGTAGAATCGAGGGTTAACTTTAGGGTGAGGGTTAGGGTTAGAATCAAGAACAGTTTTAGTGTTAGTGTTAGGGTGAGGGTTAGGGTTAAAGTGCTTTTAGGGCTAGTGGTAGGGGTAGGGTTAGGATTAGGGTTAAGGTTTGTGTTGGTAAAATCGAGGTTTAGGGTTAGGCTTAGGGTCAGGAATGGCTTTTGGGTTAGAATCCAGTGCACTTAGCCTTAGGGATAGTGTTGAAATTGTCGATTTAGTGTTAGTGTTAGAATCGAGCTCATTTCGAGTTAGAGTGATGGTTAGAATCCAGTGCATTTAGGGTTAGAATTAGGGTTAGGGTCAGGGTTATGTTTAGGGTGAGGGTTAGAATTGAGTGCATTTAAGCATAGTGTTAGGGTTAGAGTTAGGTATAGGGTTAGCTTTCGTAGAATCGAAGGTCAGTGTTAGGGTGAGGGTTAGGGTTAGGATTAGGGTTAGAATCAAGCGCATTTTTAGTGTTAGGGTTGGGGTTAGTTTAGGGTTTGAGTGCATTTAGGGGTAGGGGAGGAGTTGGGGTTAGGATTCGGGTTAGGGTTTGTGTTGGTAGAATCGAGGTTTTCGCCTAGGCTTAGGGTCAGGAGAGCATTTTGGGTCATAATTCAGAGCATTTAGGCTTAGGGTTACTGTTGAAATTGATGATTTACTTTCAGCGTTAGAATCGAGCACATTTAGGGATATAGTTATGGTTAGAATTCAGTGCATTTAGGGTTAGGGTTAGGGTTAGGGGTAGGGAAAGAGTTATTAGGGTCAGGGTTTGAATCGAGAGTATTTAAGGATCGTGTTAGTGTTAGAGTTAGGTTTAGGGTGAGGTTTCGTAGAATCGAGGGTTAGGGTTAGGGTTAGAGTTCGGGTTCGGTTTAGAATCAAGCGCATTTTTAGTATTAGGGTTGGGGTAGGCTTACGATTAGAGTGCATTCAGGGTAGGGGTAGGAGTAGGGTTAGGATTAGGGTTACGGTTTCTGGTGGTAGAATCGAGATTTAGGGTTAGGCGTAGGGTCCGGATTGCATTTTGGGTTAGAATCGAGTGCATTCCGGGTTAGAGTTAGTGATGAGATTGACGATTTAGTGTTAGGGTTAGATCGAGAACATTTAGGGTTAGAGTTATGGTTACAATTCGCTAGGGTTCGGTTAGGGTTAGGGGTAGGATTAGGTGTTAGAATCACGCACCTTTTTAGTGTTAGGGTTAGGTTAGTGTTAGGGTTAGAGAGCATTTAGAGGTAGGGGTAGCGATAGAATTAGGATTAGGGTTAGGGTTTGTGTTGGTAGACTCGAGGTTTTGGGTGAGGCTTAGGGTCAGGAGAGCATTTTGGGTCATAATTCAGAGCATTTAGGCTTAGGGTTAGAGTTGAAATTGATGATTTAGTTTTAGCGTTAGAAACAAGCAACATTTAGGGATAGAGTATGATTAGAATTCAGTGCATTTATTGTTAGGATTAGGGTTAGGATTAGGGGTTAGGGTTAGGTTTAGGGTGAGGGTTAGAATCGAGAGCATTTAAAGATAGTGCTAGGGTTAGAGTAGGTTTAGGGTTAGCTTCGTAGAATCGAGGGTTAGCCTTAGGGTGAGGGTAGGGTTAGAATCAAGCACAGTTTTAGTGTTAGCGTTAGGGTGAGGGTTAGGGATAAAGTGCTTTTAGGGCTAGTGGTAGGGTAGGGTTAGGATTAGGGTTAAGGTTTGTGTTGGTAGAATCGAGGTTTAGGGTTAGGCTTAGGGTCAGGAATGGCTTTTGGGTTAGAATCCAGTGCACTTAGGCTAGGGATAGTGTTGAAATTTGTCGATATAGTGTTAGGGTTAGAATCGAGGTCATTCGGGTTAGAGTGATGGTTTGAATCCAGTGCATTTAGGGTTAGAATTAGGGTTAGGGTCAGGGTTATGTTTAGGGTGAGGGTTAGAATCGAGTGCATTAAGGATAGTGTTAGGGTTAGAGTAGGTATAGGGTTAGCTTTCTTAGAATCGAAGGTCAGTGTTAGGGTGAGGGTTAGGGTGTTAGGATGAAGTTTTAGAATCAAGGGCATTTTTAGTGTTAGGGGTTGGGTTAGGGTTAGGGTTAGAGTGCATATAGAGGTAGGGATACGAGTAGGGTTAGATTAGGGTTAGGGTTTCTGTTGGTAGAATCGAGTTTAGGTTAGGCTTAGGGTCAGGATTGCCTTTTGATTATGAGTTGAGTCATTTAGGATAGGCTTAATGTTGAGATTGATTATTTAGTGTTAGGGTTATAATCGAGCACATTAGGGTTAGAGTTTATGGTTAGAATCCACTGCATTTAGGGTTAGATTAGGGTTAGGGTTATGTTTAGGGTGAGGGTTAGAATCGAGTGCATTAAGGATAGTGTTAGGGTTAGAGTTAGCTATAGGGTAGCCTTCGTAGAATCGAGGGTTAGTGTTAGGGTTAGGATTAGGGTTAGGGTTTGAGTGCATTAAGGGCTAGAGAGGAGTTGGGTTAGGATTAGGGTTAGGGTTTGTGTTGGTAGAATCGAGGTTTTGGCTTAGGCTTAGGGTCAGGAGAGCATTTTGGGGCATAATTCAGAGCATTTAGGCTTAGGGTTACTGTTGAAATTGATGATTTAGTTTCAGCGTTAGAATCGAGCACATTTAGGGATATAGTTATGGTTAGAATTCAGTGCATTTAGGGTTAGGCTTTTGGGTTAGGGGTAGGGTAAGAGTTATTAGGGTCAGGTTTGAATCGAGGAGTATTTAAGGATCGTGTTAGTGTTAGAGTTAGGTTTAGGGTGAGGTTTCGTAGAATCGAGCGTTAGGGTTAGGGTTAGGGTTCGGGTTCGGTTTAGAATCAAGCGCATTTTTAGTATTAGGGTTGGGGTCAGGCTTAGGATAAGAGTGCATTCAGGGGTAGGGGTAGGAGTAGGGTTAGGATTAGGGTTACGGTTTCTGGTGGTAGAATCGAGATTTAGGGTTAGGCGTAGGGTCCGGATTGCATTTTGGGTTAGAATCGAGTGCATTCCGGGTTAGAGTTAGTGATGAGATTGACAATTTAGTGTTAGGGTTAGAATCGAGAACATTTAGGGTTAGAGTTATGGTTGCATTTCGCTAGGGTTAGGGTTAGGGTTAGGGGTAGGGTACGGGTAGAATCACGCGCCTTTTTAGTGTTAGGGTTAGGGTTAGTGTTAGGTTAGAGAGCATTTAGAGGTAGGGTAGCGATAGGATTAGGATTAGGGTTAGGGTTTGTGTTGGTAGACTCGAGGTTTTGGGTGAGGCTTAGGGTCAGGAGAGCATTTTGGGTCATAATTCAGAGCATTTAGGCTTAGGGTTAGAGTTGAAATTGAGTATTTAGTTTTAGCGTTAGAACCAAGCACATTAGGGATAGAGTTATGATTAGAATTCAGTGCATTTATTGTTAGGATTAGGGTTAGGATTAGGTTAGGGTTAGGTTTAGGGTGAGGGTTAGAATCGAGAGCATTTAAGATAGTGCAAGGGTTAGAGTTCGGTTTAGGGTTAGCTTTCGTAGAATCGAGGGTTAGCCTTAGGGTGAGGGTTAGGGTTAGAATCAAGCACAGTTTTAGTGTTAGCGTTAGGGTGAGGGTTAGGGATAAAGTGCTTTTAGGGCTAGTGGTAGGGGTAGGGTAGGATTAGGGTTAATGTTTGTGTTGGTAGAATCGAGGTTTAGGGTTAGGCTTAGGGTCAGAATGGCTTTTGGGTTAGAATCCAGTGCACTTAGGCTTAGGGATAGTGTTGAAAGCTTAGGGATAGTGTTGAAATTGTCGATTTAGTGTTAGGGTTAGAATCGAGCTCATTTCGGGTTAGAGTGATGGTTAGAATCCAGTGCATTTAGGGTTAGAATTAGGGTTAGGGTGAGGGTTATGTTCAGGGTGAGGGTTAGAATCGAGTGCATTTAAGGATAGTGTTAGGGTTAGAGTTAGGTATAGGGTTAGCTTTCGTAGAATCGAAGGTCAGTGTTAGGGTGAGGGTTAGGGTTAGGATTAGGGTTAGAATCAAGTGCATTTTTAGTGTTAGGGGTTGGGTTAGGGTTAGGGTTAGAGTGCATATAGAGGTAGGGATACGAGTAGGGTTAGGATTAGGGTTAGGGTTTCTGTTGGTAGAATCGAGTTTTAGGGTTAGGCTTAGGGTCAGGATTGCCTTTTGGGTTAGAGTTGAGTGCATTTAGGATTAGGCTTAATGTTGAGATTGATGATTTAGTGTTAGGGTTATAATCGAGCACATTAGGGTTAGAGTTATGGTTAGAATCCACTGCATTTAGGGTTAGGATTAGGGTTAGGGTTAGGGTTATGTTTAGGGTGAGGGTTAGAATCGAGTGCATTTAAGGATAGTGTTAGGGTTAGAGTTAGCTATAGGGTTAGCCTTCGTAGAATCGAGGGTTAGTGTTAGGGTTAGGGTTAGGGTTAGGGTTTGAGTGCATTTAGGGCTAGGGGAGGAGTTGGGTTAGGATTAGGGTTAGGGTTTGTGTTGGTAGAATCGAGGTTTTGGCTTAGGCTTAGGGTCAGGAGAGCATTTTGGGTCATAATTCAGAGCATTTAGGCTTAGGGTTACTGTTGAAATTGATGATTTAGTTTCAGCGTTAGAATCGAGCACATTTAGGGATATAGTTAAGGTTAGAATTCAGTGCATTTAGGGTTAGGGTTAGGGTTAGGGGTAGGGTAAGTTATTAGGGTCAGGGTTTGAATCGAGAGTATTTAAGGATCGTGTTAGTGTTAAAGTTAGGTTTAGGGTGAGGTTTCGTAGAATCGCGGGTTAGGGTTAGGGTTAGAGTTCGGGTTCGGTTTAGAATCAAGTGCATTTTTAGTATTAGGGTTGGGGTAGGCTTACGATTAGAGTGCATTCAGGGGTAGGGGTAGGAGTAGGGTTAGGATTAGGGTTACGGTTTCTGGTGGTAGAATCGAGATTTAGGGTTAGGCGTAGGGTCCGGATTGCATTTTGGGTTAGAATCGAGTGCATTCCGGGTTAGAGTTAGTGATGAGATTGACGATTTAGTGTTAGTGTTAGAATCGAGAACATTTAGTGTTAGAGTTATGGTTACAATTCGCTAGGGTTAGGGTTAGGGTTAGGGGTAGGGTAGGGGTTAGAATCACGCGCCTTTTTTAGTGTTAGGGTTAGGGTTAGTGTTAGGGTTAGAGAGCATTTAGAGGTAGGGGTAGCGATAGGATTAGGATTAAGGTTAGGGTTTGTGTTGGTAGACTCGAGGTTTTGGGTGAGGCTTAGGGTCAGGAGAGCATTTTGGGTCATAATTCAGAGCATTTAGGCTTAGGGTTAGAGTTGAAATTGATGATTTAGTTTTAGCGTTAGAAACAAGCACATTTAGGGATAGAGTTATGATTAGAATTCAGTGCATTTATTGTTAGGATTAGGGTTAGGTTTAGCGTTAGGGTTAGGTTTAGGGTAAGGATTAGAATCGAGAGCATATAAAGATAGTGCTAGGGTTAGAGTTAGGTTTAGGGTTAGCTTTCGTAGAATCGAGGGTTAGCTTTAGGGTGAGGGTTAGGGTTAGAATCAAGAACAGTTTTAGTGTTAGTGTTAGGGTGAGGGTTAGGGTTAAAGTGCTTTTAAGGCTAGTGGTAGGGGTAGGGTTAGGATTAGGGTTAAGGTTTGTGTTGGTAAAATCGAGGTTTAGGGTTAGGCTTAGGGTCAGGAATGGCTTTTGGGTTAGAATCCAGTGCACTTAGCCTTAGGGATAGTGTTGAAATTGTCGATTTAGTGTTAGTGTTAGAATCGAGCTCATTTCGAGTTAGAGTGATGGTTAGAATCCAGTGCATTTAGGGTTAGAATTAGGGTTAGGGTCAGGGTTATGTTTAGGGTGAGGGTTAGAATCGAGTGCATTTAAGGATAGTGTTAGGGTTAGAGTTAGGTATAGGGTTAGCTTTCGTAGAATCGAAGGTCAGTGTTAGGGTGAGGGTTAGGGTTAGGATTAGGGTTAGAATCAAGCGCATTTTTAGTTTTAGGGTTGGGGTTAGTTTTAGGGTTTGAGTGCATTTAGGGGTAGGGGAGCAGTTGGGTTAGGATTCGGGTTAGGGTTTGTGTTGGTAGAATCGAGGTTTTCGCTTAGGCTTAGGGTCAGGAGAGCATTTTGGTCATAATTCAGGGCATTTAGGCTTAGGGTTACTGTTGAAATTGATGATTTAGTTTCAGCGTTAGAATCGAGCACATTTAGGGATATAGTTATGGTTAGAATTCAGTGCATTTAGGGTTAGGGTTAGGGTTAGGGGTAGGGTAAGAGTTATTAGAGTCAGGGTGTGAATCGAGAGTATTTAAGGATCGTGTTAGTGTTAGAGTTAGGTTTAGGGTGAGGTTTCGTAGAACCTAGGGTTAGGGTTAGGGTTAGGGTTCGAGTTCGGTTTAGAATCAAGCGCATTTTTAGTATTAGGGTTGGGGTAGGCTTACGATTAGAGTGCATTCAGGGGTAGGGGTAGGAGTAGGGTTAGGATTAGGGTTACGGTTTCTGGTGGTAGAATCAAAATTTAGGGTTAGGCGTAGGGTCCGGATTGCATTTTGGGTTAGAATCGAGTGCATTCCGGGTTAGAGTAAGTGATGAGATTGACGATTTAGTGTTAGGGTTAGAATCGAGAACATTTAGGGTTAGAGTTATGGTTACAATTCGCTAGGGTTAGGGTTAGGGTTAGGGGTAGGGTAGGGGTTAGAATCACGCGCCTTTTTAGTGTTAGGGTTAGGGTTAGTGTTAGGGTTAGAGAGCATTTAGAGGTAGGGGTAGCGATAGGATTAGGATTAGGGTTAGGGTTTGTGTTGGTAGACTCGAGGTTTTGGGTGAGGCTTAGGGTCAGGAGAGCATTTTGGGTCATAATTCAGAGCATTTAGGCTTAGGGTTAGAGTTGAAATTGATTATTCAGTTTTAGCGTTAGAACCAAGCACATTTAGGGATAGAGTTATGATTAGAATTCAGTGCATTTATTGTTAGGATTAGGGTTAGGTTTAGGGTTAGGGTTAGGTTTAGGGTGAGGGTTAGAATCGAGAGCATTTAAAGATAGTGCAAGGGTTAGAGTTAGATTTAGGGGTAGCTTTCGTAGAATCGAGGGTTGGCCTTAGGGTGAGGGTTAGGGTTAGAATCAAGCACAGTTTTAGTGTTAGCGTTAGGGTGAGGGTTAGGGATAAAGTGCTTTTAGGGCTAGTGGTAGGGGTAGGGTTAGGATTAGCGTTAAGGTTTGTGTTGGTAGAATCGAGGTTTAGGGTTAGGCTTAGGGTCAGGAATGGCTTTTGGGTTAGAATCCAGTGCACTTAGGCTTAGGGATAGTGTTGAAATTGTCGATTTAGTGTTAGGGTTAGAATCGAGCTCATTTCGGGTTAGAGTGATGGTTAGAATCCAGTGCATTTAGGGTTAGAATTAGGGTTAGGGTCAGGTTATGTTTAGGGTGAGGGTTAGAATCGAGTGCATTTAAGGATAGTGTTAGGGTTAGAGTTAGGTATAGGGTTAGCTTTCGTAGAATCGAAGGTGAGTGTTAGGGTGAGGGTTAGGGTTAGGATTAGGGTTAGAATCAAGTGCATTTTTAGTGTTAGGGGTTGGGTTAGGGTTAGGGTTAGAGTGCATATAGAGGTAGGGATAGGAGTAGGGTTAGGATTAGGGTTAGGGTTTCTGTTGGTAGAATCGAGGTTTAGGGTTAGGCTTAGGGTCAGGATTGCCTTTTGGGTTAGAGTTGAGTGCATTTAGGATTAGGCTTAATGTTGAGATTGATGATTTAGTGTTAGGGTTATAATCGAGCACATTAGGGTTAGAGTTATGGTTAGAATCCACTGCATTTAGGGTTAGGATTAGGGTTAGGGTTAGGGTTATGTTTAGGGTGAGGGTTAGAATCGAGTGCATTTAAGGATAGTGTTAGGGTTAGAGTTAGCTACAGGTTTAGCCTTCGTAGAATCGAGGGTTAGTGTTAGGGTTAGGGTTAGGGTTAGGGTTTGAGTGCATTTAGGGCTAGGGGAGGAGTTGGGTTAGGATTAGGGTTAGGGTTTGTGTTGGTAGAATCGAGGTTTTGGCTTAGGCTTATGGTCAGGAGAGCATTTTGGGTCATAATTCAGAGCATTTAGGCTTAGGGTTACTGTTGAAATTGATGATTTAGTTTCAGCGTTAGAATCGAGCACATTTAGGGATATAGTTATGGTTAGAATTCAGTGCATTTAGGGTTAGGGTTAGGGTTAGGGGTAGGGTAAGAGTTATTAGGGTCAGGGTTTGAATCGAGAGTATTTAAGGATCGTGTTAGTGTTAGAGTTAGGTTTAGTGTGAGGTTTCGTAGAATCGAGGGTTAGGGTTAGGGTTAGGGTTCGGGTTCGGTTTAGAATCAAGCGCATTTTTAGTATTAGGGTTGGGGTAGGCTTACGATTAGAGTGCATTCAGGGGTAGGGGTAGGAGTAGGGTTAGGATTAGGGTTACGGTTTCTGGTGGTAGAATCGAGATTTAGGGTTAGGCGTAGGGTCCGGATTGCATTTTGGGTTAGAATCGAGTGCATTCCGGGTTAGAGTTAGTGATGAGATTGACGATTTAGTGTTAGGGTTAGAATCGAGAACATTTAGTGTTACAGTTATGGTTACAATTCGCTAGGGTTAGGGTTAGGGTTAGGGGTAGGGTAGGGGTTAGAATCACGCGCCTTTTTTAGTGTTAGGGTTAGGGTTAGTGTTAGGGTTAGAGAGCATTTAGAGGTAGGGGTAGCGATAGGATTAGGATTAGGGTTAGGGTTTGTGTTGGTAGAATCGAGGTTTTGGGTGAGGCTTAGGGTCAGGAGAGCATTTTGGGTCATAATTCAGAGCATTTAGGCTTAGGGTTAGAGTTGAAATTGATGATTTAGTTTTAGCGTTAGAAACAAGCACATTTAGGGATAGAGTTATGATTAGAATTCAGTGCATTTATTGTTAGGATTAGGGTTAGGTTTAGCGTTAGGGTTAGGTTTAGGGTAAGGGTTAGAATCGAGAGCATTTAAAGATAGTGCTAGGGTTAGAGTTAGGTTTAGGGTTAGCTTTCGTAGAATCGAGGGTTAACTTTAGGGTGAGGGTTAGGGTTAGAATCAAGAACAGTTTTAGTGTTAGTGTTAGGGTGAGGGTTAGGGTTAAAGTGCTTTTAGGGCTAGTGGTAGGGGTAGGGTTAGGATTAGGGTTAAGGTTTGTGTTGGTAAAATCGAGGTTTAGGGTTAGGCTTAGGGTCAGGAATGGCTTTTGGGTTAGAATCCAGTGCACTTAGCCTTAGGATAGTGTTGAAATTGTCGATTTAGTGTTAGTGTTAGAATCGAGCTCATTTCGAGTTAGAGTGATGGTTAGAATCCAGTGCATTTAGGGTTAGAATTAGGGTTAGGGGTCAGGGTTATGTTTAGGGTGAGGGTTAGAATTGAGTGCATTTAAGCATAGTGTTAGGGTTAGAGTTAGGTATAGGGTTAGCTTTCGTAGAATCGAAGGTCAGTGTTAGGGTGAGGGTTAGGGTTAGGATTAGGGTTAGAATCAAGCGCATTTTTTTGTGTTAGGGTTGGGTTAGTTTTAGGGTTTGAGTGCATTTAGGGGTAGGGGAGGAGTTGGGTTAGGATTCGGGTTAGGGTTTGTGTTGGTAGAATCGAGGTTTTCGCCTAGGCTTAGGGTCAGGAGAGCATTTTGGGTCATAATTCAGAGCATTTAGGCTTAGGGTTATTGTTGAAATTGATGATTTACTTTCAGCGTTAGAATCGAGCACATTTAGGGATATAGTTATGGTTAGAATTCAGTGCATTTAGGGTTAGGGTTAGGGTTAGGGGTAGGGAAAGAGTTATTAGGGTCAGGGTTTGAATCGAGAGTATTTAAGGATCGTGTTAGTGTTAGAGTTAGGTTTAGGGTGAGGTTTCGTAGAATCGAGGGTTAGGGTTAGGGTTAGAGTTCGGGTTCGGTTTAGAATCAAGCGCATTTTTAGTATTAGGGTTGGGGTAGGCTTACGATTAGAGTGCATTCAGGGGTAGGGGTAGGAGTAGGGTTAGGATTAGGGTTACGGTTTCTGGTGGTAGAATCGAGATTTAGGGTTAGGCGTAGGGTCCGGATTGCATTTTGGGTTAGAATCGAGTGCATTCCGGGTTAGAGTTAGTGATGAGATTGACGATTTAGTGTTAGTGTTAGAATCGAGAACATTTAGGGGTTAGAGTTATGGTTACAATTCGCTAGGGTTCGGGTTAGGGTTAGGGGTAGGATTAGTGTTAGAATCACGCACCTTTTTAGTGTTAGGGTTAGGGTTAGTGTTAGGGTTAGAGAGCATTTAGAGGTAGGGGTAGCGATAGAATTAGGATTAGGGTTAGGGTTTGTGTTGGTAGACTCGAGGTTTTGGGTGAGGCTTAGGGTCAGGAGAGCATTTTGGGTCATAATTCAGAGCATTTAGGCTTAGGGTTAGAGTTGAAATTGATGATTTAGTTTTAGCGTTCGAACCAAGCACATTTAGGGATAGAGTTATGATTAGAATTCAGTGCATTTATTGTTAGGATTAGGGTTAGGATTAGGGTTAGGGTTAGGTTTAGGGTGAGGGTTAGAATCGAGAGCATTTAAAGATAGTGCTAGGGTTAGAGTTAGGTTTAGGGTTAGCTTTCGTAGAATCGAGGGTTAGCCTTAGGGTGAGGGTTAGGGTTAGAATCAAGCACAGTTTTAGTGTTAGCGTTAGGGTGAGGGTTAGGGATAAAGTGCTTTTAGGGCTAGTGGTAGGGGTAGGGTTAGGATTAGGGTTAAGGTTTGTGTTGGTAGAATCGAGGTTTAGGGTTAGGATTAGGGTCAGGAATGGCTTTTGGGTTAGAATCCAGTGCACTTAGGCTTAGGGATAGTGTTGAAATTGTCGATATAGTGTTAGGGTTAGAATCGAGGTCATTTCGGGTTAGAGTGATGGTTTGAATCCAGTGCATTTAGGGTTAGAATTAGGGTTAGGGTCAGGGTTATGCTTAGGGTGAGGGTTAGAATCGAGTGCATTTAAGGATAGTGTTAGGGTTAGAGTTAGGTATAGGGTTAGCTTTCTTAGAATCGAAGGTCAGTGTTAGGGTGAGGGTTAGGGTTAGGATTAAGTTTAGAATCAAGGGCATTTTTAGTGTTAGGGGTTGGGTTAGGGTTAGGGTTAGAGTGCATATAGAGGTAGGGATACGAGTAGGGTTAGGATTAGGGTTAGGGTTTCTGTTGGTAGAATCGAGGTTTAGGGTTAGGCTTAGGGTCAGGATTGCCTTTTGGATTAGAGTTGAGTGCATTTAGGATTAGGCTTAATGTTGAGATTGATTATTTAGTGTTAGGGTTATAATCGAGCACATTAGGGTTAGAGTTATGGTTAGAATCCACTGCATTTAGGGTTAGGATTAGGGTTAGGGTTATGTTTAGGGTGAGGGTTAGAATCGAGTGCATTTAAGGATAGTGTTAGGGTTAGAGTTAGCTATAGGGTTAGCCTTCGTAGAATCGAGGGTTAGTGTTAGGGTTAGGATTAGGGTTAGGGTTTGAGTGCATTAAGGGCTAGGAGAGGAGTTGGGTTAGGATTAGGGTTAGGGTTTGTGTTGGTAGAATCGAGGTTTTGGCTTAGGCTTAGGGTCAGGAGAGCATTTTGGGGCATAATTCAGAGCATTTAGGCTTAGGGTTACTGTTGAAATTGATGATTTAGTTTCAGCGTTAGAATCGAGCACATTTAGGGATATAGTTATGGTTAGAATTCAGTGCATTTAGGGTTAGGCTTTGGGTTAGGGGTAGGGTAAGAGTTATTAGGGTCAGGGTTTGAATCGAGAGTATTTAAGGATCGTGTTAGTGTTAGAGTTAGGTTTAGGGTGAGGTTTCGTAGAATCGAGCGTTAGGGTTAGGGGTTAGGGTTCGGGTTCGGTTTAGAATCAAGCGCATTTTTAGTATTAGGGTTGGGGTAGGCTTAGGATAAGTGTGCATTCAGGGGTAGGGGTAGGAGTAGGGTTAGGATTAGGGTTACGGTTTCTGGTGGTAGAATCGAGATTTAGGGTTAGGCGTAGGGTCCGGATTGCATTTTGGGTTAGAATCGAGTGCATTCCGGGTTAGAGTTAGTGATGAGATTGACAATTTAGTGTTAGGGTTAGAATCGAGAACATTTAGGGTTAGAGTTATGGTTACAATTCGCTAGGGTTAGGGTTAGGGTTAGGGGTAGGGTACGGGTTAGAATCACGCGCCTTTTTAGTGTTAGGGTTAGGGTTAGTGTTAGGGTTAGAGAGCATTTAGAGGTAGGGGTAGCGATAGGATTAGGATTAGGGTTAGGGTTTGTGTTGGTAGACTCGAGGTTTTGGGTGAGGCTTAGGGTCAGGAGAGCATTTTGGGTCATAATTCAGAGCATTTAGGCTTAGGGTTAGAGTTGAAATTGAGTATTTAGTTTTAGCGTTAGAACCAAGCACATTTAGGGATAGAGTTATGATTAGAATTCAGTGCATTTATTGTTAGGATTAGGGTTAGGATTAGGGTTAGGGTTAGGTTTAGGGTGAGGGTTAGAATCGAGAGCATTTAAAGATAGTGCAAGGGTTAGAGTTAGGTTTAGGGTTAGCTTTCGTAGAATCGAGGGTTAGCCTTAGGGTGAGGGTTAGGGTTAGAATCAAGCACAGTTTTAGTGTTAGCGTTAGGGTGAGGGTTAGGGATAAAGTGCTTTTAGGGCTAGTGGTAGGGGTAGGGTTAGGATTAGGGTTAAGGTTTGTGTTGGTAGAATCGAGGTTTAGGGTTAGGCTTAGGGTCAGGAATGGCTTTTGGGTTAGAATCCAGTGCACTTAGGCTTAGGGATAGTGTTGAAATTGTCGATTTAGTGTTAGGGTTAGAATCGAGCTCATTTCGGGTTAGAGTGATGGTTAGAATCCAGTGCATTTAGGGTTAGAATTAGGGTTAGGGTGAGGGTTATGTTCAGGGTGAGGGTTAGAATCGAGTGCATTTAAGGATAGTGTTAGGGTTAGAGTTAGGTATAGGGTTAGCTTTCGTAGAATCGAAGGTCAGTGTTAGGGTGAGGGTTAGGGTTAGGATTAGGGTTAGAATCAAGTGCATTTTTAGTGTTAGGGGTTGGGTTAGGGTTAGGGTTAGAGTGCATATAGAGGTAGGGATACGAGTAGGGTTAGGATTAGGGTTAGGGTTTCTGTTGGTAGAATCGAGTTTTAGGGTTAGGCTTAGGGTCAGGATTGCCTTTTGGGTTAGAGTTGAGTGCATTTAGGATTAGGCTTAATGTTGAGATTGATGATTTAGTGTTAGGGTTATAATCGAGCACATTAGGGTTAGAGTTATGGTTAGAATCCACTGCATTTAGGGTTAGGATTAGGGTTAGGGTTATGTTTAGGGTGAGGGTTAGAATCGAGTGCATTTAAGGATAGTGTTAGGGTTAGAGTTAGCTATAGGGTTAGCCTTCGTAGAATCGAGGGTTAGTGTTAGGGTTAGGGTTAGGGTTAGGGTTTGAGTGCATTTAGGGCTAGGGGAGGAGTTGGGTTAGGATTAGGGTTAGGGTTTGTGTTGGTAGAATCGAGGTTTTGGCTTAGGCTTAGGGTCAGGAGAGCATTTTGGGTCATAATTCAGAGCATTTAGGCTTAGGGTTACTGTTGAAATTGATGATTTAGTTTCAGCGTTAGAATCGAGCACATTTAGGGATATAGTTAAGGTTAGAATTCAGTGCATTTAGGGTTAGGGTTAGGGTTAGGGGTAGGGTAAGTTATTAGGGTCAGGGTTTGAATCGAGAGTATTTAAGGATCGTGTTAGTGTTAAAGTTAGGTTTAGGGTGAGGTTTCGTAGAATCGCGGGTTAGGGTTAGGGTTAGAGTTCGGGTTCGGTTTAGAATCAAGTGCATTTTTAGTATTAGGGTTGGGGTAGGCTTACGATTAGAGTGCATTCAGGGGTAGGGGTAGGAGTAGGGTTAGGATTAGGGTTACGGTTTCTGGTGGTAGAATCGAGATTTAGGGTTAGGCGTAGGGTCCGGATTGCATTTTGGGTTAGAATCGAGTGCATTCCGGGTTAGAGTTAGTGATGAGATTGACGATTTAGTGTTAGTGTTAGAATCGAGAACATTTAGTGTTAGAGTTATGGTTACAATTCGCTAGGGTTAGGGTTAGGGTTAGGGGTAGGGTAGGGGTTAGAATCACGCGCCTTTTTTAGTGTTAGGGTTAGGGTTAGTGTTAGGGTTAGAGAGCATTTAGAGGTAGGGGTAGCGATAGGATTAGGATTAAGGTTAGGGTTTGTGTTGGTAGACTCGAGGTTTTGGGTGAGGCTTAGGGTCAGGAGAGCATTTTGGGTCATAATTCAGAGCATTTAGGCTTAGGGTTAGAGTTGAAATTGATGATTTAGTTTTAGCGTTAGAAACAAGCACATTTAGGGATAGAGTTATGATTAGAATTCAGTGCATTTATTGTTAGGATTAGGGTTAGGTTTAGCGTTAGGGTTAGGTTTAGGGTAAGGATTAGAATCGAGAGCATATAAAGATAGTGCTAGGGTTAGAGTTAGGTTTAGGGTTAGCTTTCGTAGAATCGAGGGTTAGCTTTAGGGTGAGGGTTAGGGTTAGAATCAAGAACAGTTTTAGTGTTAGTGTTAGGGTGAGGGTTAGGGTTAAAGTGCTTTTAAGGCTAGTGGTAGGGGTAGGGTTAGGATTAGGGTTAAGGTTTGTGTTGGTAAAATCGAGGTTTAGGGTTAGGCTTAGGGTCAGGAATGGCTTTTGGGTTAGAATCCAGTGCACTTAGCCTTAGGGATAGTGTTGAAATTGTCGATTTAGTGTTAGTGTTAGAATCGAGCTCATTTCGAGTTAGAGTGATGGTTAGAATCCAGTGCATTTAGGGTTAGAATTAGGGTTAGGGTCAGGGTTATGTTTAGGGTGAGGGTTAGAATCGAGTGCATTTAAGGATAGTGTTAGGGTTAGAGTTAGGTATAGGGTTAGCTTTCGTAGAATCGAAGGTCAGTGTTAGTGTGAGGGTTAGGGTTAGGATTAGGGTTAGAATCAAGCGCATATTTAGTGTTAGGGTTGGGGTTAGTTTTAGGGTTTGAGTGCATTTAGGGGTAGGGGAGGAGTTGGGTTAGGATTCGGGTTAGGGTTTGTGTTGGTAGAATCGAGGTTTTCGCTTAGGCTTAGGGTCAGGAGAGCATTTTGGGTCATAATTCAGAGCATTTAGGCTTAGGGTTAGAGTTGAAATTGATTATTTAGTTAGGCTTGATGATTTAGTTTCAGCGTTAGAATCGAGCACATTTAGGGATATAGTTAAGGTTTGAATTCAGTGCATTTAGGGTTAGGGTTAGGGTTAGGGGTAGGGTAAGAGTTATTAGGGTCAGGGTTTGAATCGAGAGTATTTAAGGGTCGTGTTAGTGTTAGAGTTAGGTTTAGGGTGAGGTTTCGTAGAATCGAGGGTTAGGGTTAGGGTTAGGGTTCGGGTTCGGTTTAGAATCAAGCGCATTTTTAGTATTAGGGTTGGGGTAGGCTTACGGTTAGAGTGCATTCAGGGGTAGGGGTAGGAGTAGGGTTAGGATTAGGGTTACGGTTTCTGGTGGTAGAATCGAGATTTAGGGTTAGGCGTAGGGTCCGGATTGCATTTTGGGTTAGAATCGAGTGCATTCCGGGTTAGAGTTAGTGATGAGATTGACGATTTAGTGTTAGGGTTAGAATCGAGAACATTTAGGGTTAGAGTTATGGTTACAATTCGCTAGGGTTAGGGTTAGGGTTAGGGGTAGGGTACGGGTTAGAATCACGCGCCTTTTTAGTGTTAGGGTTAGGGTTAGTGTTAGGGTTAGAGAGCATTTAGAGGTAGGGGTAGCGATAGGATTAGGATTAGGGTTAGGGTTTGTGTTGGTAGACTCGAGGTTTTGGGTGAGGCTTAGGGTCAGGAGAGCATTTTGGGTCATAATTCAGAGCATTTAGGCTTAGGGTTAGAGTTGAAATTGATTATTTAGTTTTAGCGTTAGAACCAAGCACATTTAGGGATAGAGTTATGATTAGAATTCAGTGCATTTATTGTTAGGATTAGGGTTAGGATTAGGGTTAGGGTTAGGTTTAGGGTGAGGGTTAGAATCGAGAGCATTTAAAGATAGTGCAAGGGTTAGAGTTAGGTTTAGGGTTAGCTTTCGTAGAATCGAGGGTTAGCCTTAGCGTGAGAGTTAGGGTTAGAATCAAGCACAGTTTTAGTGTTAGCGTTAGGGTGAGGGTTAGGGATAAGGTGCTTTTAGGGCTAGTGGTAGGGGTAGGGTTAGGATTAGGGTTAAGGTTTGTGTTGGTAGAATCGAGGTTTAGGGTTAGGCTTAGGGTCAGGAATGGCTTTTGGGTTAGAATCCAGTGCACTTAGGCTTAGGGATAGTGTTGAAATTGTCGATTTAGTGTTAGGGTTAGAATCGAGCTCATTTCGGGTTAGAGTGATGGTTAGAATCCAGTGCATTTAGGGTTAGAATTAGGGTTAGGGTCAGGGTTATGTTTAGGGTGAGGGTTAGAATCGAGTGCATTTAAGGATAGGGTTAGGGTTAGAGTTAGGTATAGGGTTAGCTTTCGTAGAATCGAAGGTCAGTGTTAGGGTGAGGGTTAGGGTTAGGATTAGGGTTAGAATCAAGTGCATTTTTAGTGTTAGGGGTTGGGTTAGGGTTAGGGTTAGAGTGCATATAGAGGTAGGGATACGAGTAGGGTTAGGATTAGGGTTAGGGTTTCTGTTGGTAGAATCGAGGTTTAGGGTTAGGCTTAGGGTCAGGATTGCCTTTTGGGTTAGAGTTGAGTGCATTTAGGATTAGGCTTAATGTTGAGATTGATGATTTAGTGTTAGGGTTATAATCGAGCACATTAGGGTTAGAGTTATGGTTAGAATCCACTGCATTTAGGGTTAGGATTAGGGTTAGGGTTATGTTTAGGGTGAGGGTTAGAATCGAGTGCATTTAAGGATAGTGTTAGGGTTAGAGTTAGCTATAGGGTTAGCCTTCGTAGAATCGAGGGTTAGTGTTAGGGTTAGGATTAGGGTTAGGGTTTGAGTGCATTAAGGGCTAGGAGAGGAGTTGGGTTAGGATTAGGGTTAGGGTTTGTGTTGGTAGAATCGAGGTTTTGGCTTAGGCTTAGGGTCAGGAGAGCATTTTGGGGCATAATTCAGAGCATTTAGGCTTAGGGTTACTGTTGAAATTGATGATTTAGTTTCAGCGTTAGAATCGAGCACATTTAGGGATATAGTTATGGTTAGAATTCAGTGCATTTAGGGTTAGGCTTTGGGTTAGGGGTAGGGTAAGAGTTATTAGGGTCAGGGTTTGAATCGAGAGTATTTAAGGATCGTGTTAGTGTTAGAGTTAGGTTTAGGGTGAGGTTTCGTAGAATCGAGCGTTAGGGTTAGGGTTAGGGTTCGGGTTCGGTTTAGAATCAAGCGCATTTTTAGTATTAGGGTTGGGGTAGGCTTAGGATAAGTGTGCATTCAGGGGTAGGGGTAGGAGTAGGGTTAGGATTAGGGTTACGGTTTCTGGTGGTAGAATCGAGATTTAGGGTTAGGCGTAGGGTCCGGATTGCATTTTGGGTTAGAATCGAGTGCATTCCGGGTTAGAGTTAGTGATGAGATTGACAATTTAGTGTTAGGGTTAGAATCGAGAACATTTAGGGTTAGAGTTATGGTTACAATTCGCTAGGGTTAGGGTTAGGGTTAGGGGTAGGGTACGGGTTAGAATCACGCGCCTTTTTAGTGTTAGGGTTAGGGTTAGTGTTAGGGTTAGAGAGCATTTAGAGGTAGGGGTAGCGATAGGATTAGGATTAGGGTTAGGGTTTGTGTTGGTAGACTCGAGGTTTTGGGTGAGGCTTAGGGTCAGGAGAGCATTTTGGGTCATAATTCAGAGCATTTAGGCTTAGGGTTAGAGTTGAAATTGAGTATTTAGTTTTAGCGTTAGAACCAAGCACATTTAGGGATAGAGTTATGATTAGAATTCAGTGCATTTATTGTTAGGATTAGGGTTAGGATTAGGGTTAGGGTTAGGTTTAGGGTGAGGGTTAGAATCGAGAGCATTTAAAGATAGTGCAAGGGTTAGAGTTAGGTTTAGGGTTAGCTTTCGTAGAATCGAGGGTTAGCCTTAGGGTGAGGGTTAGGGTTAGAATCAAGCACAGTTTTAGTGTTAGCGTTAGGGTGAGGGTTAGGGATAAAGTGCTTTTAGGGCTAGTGGTAGGGGTAGGGTTAGGATTAGGGTTAAGGTTTGTGTTGGTAGAATCGAGGTTTAGGGTTAGGCTTAGGGTCAGGAATGGCTTTTGGGTTAGAATCCAGTGCACTTAGGCTTAGGGATAGTGTTGAAATTGTCGATTTAGTGTTAGGGTTAGAATCGAGCTCATTTCGGGTTAGAGTGATGGTTAGAATCCAGTGCATTTAGGGTTAGAATTAGGGTTAGGGTGAGGGTTATGTTCAGGGTGAGGGTTAGAATCGAGTGCATTTAAGGATAGTGTTAGGGTTAGAGTTAGGTATAGGGTTAGCTTTCGTAGAATCGAAGGTCAGTGTTAGGGTGAGGGTTAGGGTTAGGATTAGGGTTAGAATCAAGTGCATTTTTAGTGTTAGGGGTTGGGTTAGGGTTAGGGTTAGAGTGCATATAGAGGTAGGGATACGAGTAGGGTTAGGATTAGGGTTAGGGTTTCTGTTGGTAGAATCGAGTTTTAGGGTTAGGCTTAGGGTCAGGATTGCCTTTTGGGTTAGAGTTGAGTGCATTTAGGATTAGGCTTAATGTTGAGATTGATGATTTAGTGTTAGGGTTATAATCGAGCACATTAGGGTTAGAGTTATGGTTAGAATCCACTGCATTTAGGGTTAGGATTAGGGTTAGGGTTATGTTTAGGGTGAGGGTTAGAATCGAGTGCATTTAAGGATAGTGTTAGGGTTAGAGTTAGCTATAGGGTTAGCCTTCGTAGAATCGAGGGTTAGTGTTAGGGTTAGGGTTAGGGTTAGGGTTTGAGTGCATTTAGGGCTAGGGGAGGAGTTGGGTTAGGATTAGGGTTAGGGTTTGTGTTGGTAGAATCGAGGTTTTGGCTTAGGCTTAGGGTCAGGAGAGCATTTTGGGTCATAATTCAGAGCATTTAGGCTTAGGGTTACTGTTGAAATTGATGATTTAGTTTCAGCGTTAGAATCGAGCACATTTAGGGATATAGTTAAGGTTAGAATTCAGTGCATTTAGGGTTAGGGTTAGGGTTAGGGGTAGGGTAAGTTATTAGGGTCAGGGTTTGAATCGAGAGTATTTAAGGATCGTGTTAGTGTTAAAGTTAGGTTTAGGGTGAGGTTTCGTAGAATCGCGGGTTAGGGTTAGGGTTAGAGTTCGGGTTCGGTTTAGAATCAAGTGCATTTTTAGTATTAGGGTTGGGGTAGGCTTACGATTAGAGTGCATTCAGGGGTAGGGGTAGGAGTAGGGTTAGGATTAGGGTTACGGTTTCTGGTGGTAGAATCGAGATTTAGGGTTAGGCGTAGGGTCCGGATTGCATTTTGGGTTAGAATCGAGTGCATTCCGGGTTAGAGTTAGTGATGAGATTGACGATTTAGTGTTAGTGTTAGAATCGAGAACATTTAGTGTTAGAGTTATGGTTACAATTCGCTAGGGTTAGGGTTAGGGTTAGGGGTAGGGTAGGGGTTAGAATCACGCGCCTTTTTTAGTGTTAGGGTTAGGGTTAGTGTTAGGGTTAGAGAGCATTTAGAGGTAGGGGTAGCGATAGGATTAGGATTAAGGTTAGGGTTTGTGTTGGTAGACTCGAGGTTTTGGGTGAGGCTTAGGGTCAGGAGAGCATTTTGGGTCATAATTCAGAGCATTTAGGCTTAGGGTTAGAGTTGAAATTGATGATTTAGTTTTAGCGTTAGAAACAAGCACATTTAGGGATAGAGTTATGATTAGAATTCAGTGCATTTATTGTTAGGATTAGGGTTAGGTTTAGCGTTAGGGTTAGGTTTAGGGTAAGGATTAGAATCGAGAGCATATAAAGATAGTGCTAGGGTTAGAGTTAGGTTTAGGGTTAGCTTTCGTAGAATCGAGGGTTAGCTTTAGGGTGAGGGTTAGGGTTAGAATCAAGAACAGTTTTAGTGTTAGTGTTAGGGTGAGGGTTAGGGTTAAAGTGCTTTTAAGGCTAGTGGTAGGGGTAGGGTTAGGATTAGGGTTAAGGTTTGTGTTGGTAAAATCGAGGTTTAGGGTTAGGCTTAGGGTCAGGAATGGCTTTTGGGTTAGAATCCAGTGCACTTAGCCTTAGGGATAGTGTTGAAATTGTCGATTTAGTGTTAGTGTTAGAATCGAGCTCATTTCGAGTTAGAGTGATGGTTAGAATCCAGTGCATTTAGGGTTAGAATTAGGGTTAGGGTCAGGGTTATGTTTAGGGTGAGGGTTAGAATCGAGTGCATTTAAGGATAGTGTTAGGGTTAGAGTTAGGTATAGGGTTAGCTTTCGTAGAATCGAAGGTCAGTGTTAGTGTGAGGGTTAGGGTTAGGATTAGGGTTAGAATCAAGCGCATATTTAGTGTTAGGGTTGGGGTTAGTTTTAGGGTTTGAGTGCATTTAGGGGTAGGGGAGGAGTTGGGTTAGGATTCGGGTTAGGGTTTGTGTTGGTAGAATCGAGGTTTTCGCTTAGGCTTAGGGTCAGGAGAGCATTTTGGGTCATAATTCAGAGCATTTAGGCTTAGGGTTAGAGTTGAAATTGATTATTTAGTTAGGCTTGATGATTTAGTTTCAGCGTTAGAATCGAGCACATTTAGGGATATAGTTAAGGTTTGAATTCAGTGCATTTAGGGTTAGGGTTAGGGTTAGGGGTAGGGTAAGAGTTATTAGGGTCAGGGTTTGAATCGAGAGTATTTAAGGGTCGTGTTAGTGTTAGAGTTAGGTTTAGGGTGAGGTTTCGTAGAATCGAGGGTTAGGGTTAGGGTTAGGGTTCGGGTTCGGTTTAGAATCAAGCGCATTTTTAGTATTAGGGTTGGGGTAGGCTTACGGTTAGAGTGCATTCAGGGGTAGGGGTAGGAGTAGGGTTAGGATTAGGGTTACGGTTTCTGGTGGTAGAATCGAGATTTAGGGTTAGGCGTAGGGTCCGGATTGCATTTTGGGTTAGAATCGAGTGCATTCCGGGTTAGAGTTAGTGATGAGATTGACGATTTAGTGTTAGGGTTAGAATCGAGAACATTTAGGGTTAGAGTTATGGTTACAATTCGCTAGGGTTAGGGTTAGGGTTAGGGGTAGGGTACGGGTTAGAATCACGCGCCTTTTTAGTGTTAGGGTTAGGGTTAGTGTTAGGGTTAGAGAGCATTTAGAGGTAGGGGTAGCGATAGGATTAGGATTAGGGTTAGGGTTTGTGTTGGTAGACTCGAGGTTTTGGGTGAGGCTTAGGGTCAGGAGAGCATTTTGGGTCATAATTCAGAGCATTTAGGCTTAGGGTTAGAGTTGAAATTGATTATTTAGTTTTAGCGTTAGAACCAAGCACATTTAGGGATAGAGTTATGATTAGAATTCAGTGCATTTATTGTTAGGATTAGGGTTAGGATTAGGGTTAGGGTTAGGTTTAGGGTGAGGGTTAGAATCGAGAGCATTTAAAGATAGTGCAAGGGTTAGAGTTAGGTTTAGGGTTAGCTTTCGTAGAATCGAGGGTTAGCCTTAGCGTGAGAGTTAGGGTTAGAATCAAGCACAGTTTTAGTGTTAGCGTTAGGGTGAGGGTTAGGGATAAGGTGCTTTTAGGGCTAGTGGTAGGGGTAGGGTTAGGATTAGGGTTAAGGTTTGTGTTGGTAGAATCGAGGTTTAGGGTTAGGCTTAGGGTCAGGAATGGCTTTTGGGTTAGAATCCAGTGCACTTAGGCTTAGGGATAGTGTTGAAATTGTCGATTTAGTGTTAGGGTTAGAATCGAGCTCATTTCGGGTTAGAGTGATGGTTAGAATCCAGTGCATTTAGGGTTAGAATTAGGGTTAGGGTCAGGGTTATGTTTAGGGTGAGGGTTAGAATCGAGTGCATTTAAGGATAGGGTTAGGGTTAGAGTTAGGTATAGGGTTAGCTTTCGTAGAATCGAAGGTCAGTGTTAGGGTGAGGGTTAGGGTTAGGATTAGGGTTAGAATCAAGTGCATTTTTAGTGTTAGGGGTTGGGTTAGGGTTAGGGTTAGAGTGCATATAGAGGTAGGGATACGAGTAGGGTTAGGATTAGGGTTAGGGTTTCTGTTGGTAGAATCGAGGTTTAGGGTTAGGCTTAGGGTCAGGATTGCCTTTTGGGTTAGAGTTGAGTGCATTTAGGATTAGGCTTAATGTTGAGATTGATGATTTAGTGTTAGGGTTATAATCGAGCACATTAGGGTTAGAGTTATGGTTAGAATCCACTGCATTTAGGGTTAGGATTAGGGTTAGGGTTAGGGTTATGTTTAGGGTGAGGGTTAGAATCGAGTGCATTTAAGGATAGTGTTAGGGTTAGAGTTAGCTATAGGGTTAGCCTTCGTAGAATCGAGGGTTAGTGTTAGGGTTAGGGTTAGGGTTAGGGTTTGAGTGCATTTAGGGCTAGGGGAGGAGTTGGGTTAGGATTAGGGTTAGGGTTTGTGTTGGTAGAATCGAGGTTGTGGCTTAGGCTTAGGGTCAGGAGAGCATTTTGGGGCATAATTCAGAGCATTTAGGCTTAGGGTTACTGTTGAAATTGATGATTTAGTTTCAGCGTTAGAATCGAGCACATTTAGGGATATAGTTATGGTTTGAATTCAGTGCATTTAGGGTTAGGGTTAGGGTTAGGGGTAGGGTAAGAGTTATTAGGGTCAGGGTTTGAATCGAGAGTATTTAAGGATCGTGTTAGTGTTAGAGTTAGGTTTAGGGTGAGGTTTCGTAGAATCGAGGGTTAGGGTTAGGGTTAGGGTTCGGGTTCGGTTTAGAATCAAGCGCATTTTTAGTATTAGGGTTGGGGTAGGCTTACGATTAGAGTGCATTCAGGGGTAGGGGTAGGAGTAGGGTTAGGATTAGGGTTACGGTTTCTGGTGGTAGAATCGAGATTTAGGGTTAGGCGTAGGGTCCGGATTGCATTTTGGGTTAGAATCGAGTGCATTCCGGGTTAGAGTTAGTGATGAGATTGACGATTTAGTGTTAGGGTTAGAATCGAGAACATTTAGTGTTAGAGTTATGGTTACAATTCGCTAGGGTTAGGGTAGGGTTAGGGGTAGGGTAGGGGTTAGAATCACGCGCCTTTTTTAGTGTTAGGGTTAGGGTTAGTGTTAGGGTTAGAGAGCATTTAGAGGTAGGGGTAGCGATAGGATTAGGATTAGGGTTAGGGTTTGTGTTGGTAGACTCGAGGTTTTGGGTGAGGCTTAGGGTCAGGAGAGCATTTTGGGTCATAATTCAGAGCATTTAGGCTTAGGGTTAGAGTTGAAATTGATGATTTAGTTTTAGCGTTCGAACCAAGCACATTTAGGGATAGAGTTATGATTAGAATTCAGTGCATTTATTGTTAGGATTAGGGTTAGGATTAGGGTTAGGGTTAGGTTTAGGGTGAGGGTTAGAATCGAGAGCATTTAAAGATAGTGCTAGGGTTAGAGTTAGGTTTAGGGTTAGCTTTCGTAGAATCGAGGGTTAGCCTTAGGGTGAGGGTTAGGGTTAGAATCAAGCACAGTTTTAGTGTTAGCGTTAGGGTGAGGGTTAGGGATAAAGTGCTTTTAGGGCTAGTGGTAGGGGTAGGGTTAGGATTAGGGTTAAGGTTTGTGTTGTTAGAATCGAGGTTTAGGGTTAGGCTTAGGGTCAGGAATGGCTTTTGGGTTAGAATCCAGTGCACTTAGGCTTAGGGATAGTGTTGAAATTGTCGATATAGTGTTAGGGTTAGAATCGAGGTCATTTCGGGTTAGAGTGATGGTTTGAATCCAGTGCATTTAGGGTTAGAATTAGGGTTAGGGTCAGGGTTATGTTTAGGGTGAGGGTTAGAATCGAGTGCATTTAAGGATAGTGTTAGGGTTAGAGTTAGGTATAGGGTTAGCTTTCTTAGAATCGAAGGTCAGTGTTAGGGTGAGGGTTAGGGTTAGGATTAAGTTTAGAATCAAGGGCATTTTTAGTGTTAGGGGTTGGGTTAGGGTTAGGGTTAGAGTGCATATAGAGGGTAGGGATACGAGTAGGGTTAGGATTAGGGTTAGGGTTTCTGTTGGTAGAATCGAGTTTTAGGGTTAGGCTTAGGGTCAGGATTGCCTTTTGGGTTAGAGTTGAGTGCATTTAGGATTAGGCTTAATGTTGAGATTGATGATTTAGTGTTAGGGTTATAATCGAGCACATTAGGGTTAGAGTTATGGTTAGAATCCACTGCATTTAGGGTTAGGATTAGGGTTAGGGTTATGTTTAGGGTGAGGGTTAGAATCGAGTGCATTTAAGGATAGTGTTAGGGTTAGAGTTAGCTATAGGGTTAGCCTTCGTAGAATCGAGGGTTAGTGTTAGGGTTAGGGTTAGGGTTAGGGTTTGAGTGCATTTAGGGCTAGGGGAGGAGTTGGGTTAGGATTAGGGTTAGGGTTTGTGTTGGTAGAATCGAGGTTTTGGCTTAGGCTTAGGGTCAGGAGAGCATTTTGGGTCATAATTCAGAGCATTTAGGCTTAGGGTTACTGTTGAAATTGATGATTTAGTTCAGCGTTAGAATCGAGCACATTTAGGGATATAGTTATGGTTAGAATTCAGTGCATTTAGGGTTAGGTTAGGGTTAGGGGTAGGGTAAGTTATTAGGGTCAGGGTTTGAATCGAGAGTATTTAAGGATCGTGTTAGTGTTAAAGTTAGGTTTAGGTGAGGTTTCGTAGAATCGCGGGTTAGGGTTAGGGTTAGAGTTCGGGTTCGGTTTAGAATCAAGTGCATTTTTAGTATTAGGGTTGGGGTAGGCTTACGATTAGAGTGCATTCAGGGGTAGGGGTAGGAGTAGGGTTAGGATTAGGGTTACGGTTTCTGGTGGTAGAATCGAGATTTAGGGTTAGGCGTAGGGTCCGGATTGCATTTTGGGTTAGAATCGAGTGCATTCCGGGTTAGAGTTAGTGATGAGATTGACGATTTAGTGTTAGTGTTAGAATCGAGAACATTTAGTGTTAGAGTTATGGTTACAATTCGCTAGGGTTAGGGTTAGGGTTAGGGGTAGGGTAGGGGTTAGAATCACGCGCCTTTTTTAGTGTTAGGGTTAGGGTTAGTGTTAGGGTAGAGAGCATTTAGAGGTAGGGGTAGCGATAGGATTAGGATTAGGGTTAGGGTTTGTGTTGGTAGACTCGAGGTTTGGGGTGAGGCTTAGGGTCAGGAGAGCATTTTGGGTCATAATTCAGAGCATTTAGGCTTAGGGTTAGAGTTGAAATTGATGATTTAGTTTTAGCGTAGAAACAAGCACATTTAGGGATAGAGTTATGATTAGAATTCAGTGCATTTATTGTTAGGATTAGGGTTAGGTTTAGCGTTAGGGTTAGGTTTAGGGTAAGGATTAGAATCGAGAGCATATAAAGATAGTGCTAGGGTTAGAGTTAGGTTTAGGGTTAAGCTTTCGTAGAATCGAGGGTTAGCTTTAGGGTGAGGGTTAGGGTTAGAATCAAGAACAGTTTTAGTGTTAGTGTTAGGGTGAGGGTTAGGGTTAAAGTGCTTTTAAGGCTAGTGGTAGGGGT
The DNA here is from genome assembly GCF_028372415.1 of Notamacropus eugenii. NCBI lineage: Eukaryota > Metazoa > Chordata > Mammalia > Diprotodontia > Macropodidae > Notamacropus > Notamacropus eugenii. Next base: position 8,332 of record NW_027325236.1, on the reverse strand, counting down.
AGGGTTAGGATTAGGGTTAAGGTTTGTGTTGGTAAAATCGAGGTTTAGGGTTAGGCTTAGGGTCAGGAATGGCTTTTGGGTTAGAATCCAGTGCACTTAGCCTTAGGGATAGTGTTGAAATTGTCGATTTAGTGTTAGTGTTAGAATCGAGCTCATTTCGAGTTAGAGTGATGGTTAGAATCCAGTGCATTTAGGGTTAGAATTAGGGTTAGGTCAGGGTTATGTTTAGGGTGAGGGTTAGAATCGAGTGCATTTAAGGATAGTGTTAGGGTTAGAGTTAGGTATAGGGTTAGCTTTCGTAGAATCGAAGGTCAGTGTTAGTGTGAGGGTTAGGGTTTAGGATTAGGGTTAGAATCAAGCGCATATTTAGTGTTAGGGTTGGGGTTAGTTTTAGGGTTTGAGTGCATTTAGGGGTAGGGGAGGAGTTGGGTTAGGATTCGGGTAGGGTTTGTGTTGGTAGAATCGAGGTTTCGCTTAGGCTTAGGGTCAGGAGAGCATTTTGGGTCATATTCAGAGCATTTAGGCTTAGGGTTAGAGTTGAAATTGATTATTTAGTTAGGCTTGATGATTTAGTTTCAGCGTTAGAATCGAGCACATTTAGGGATATAGTTATGGTTTGAATTCAGTGCATTTAGGGTTAGGGTTAGGGTTAGGGGTAGGGTAAGAGTTATTAGGGTCAGGGTTTGAATCGAGAGTATTTAAGGATCGTGTTAGTGTTAGAGTTAGGTTTAGGGTGAGGTTTCGTAGAATCGAGGGTTAGGGTTAGGGTTAGGGTTCGGGTTCGGTTTAGAATCAAGCGCATTTTTTAGTATTAGGGTTGGGGTAGGCTTACGGTTAGAGTGCATTCAGGGGTAGGGGTAGGAGTAGGGTTAGGATTAGGGTTACGGTTTCTGGTGGTAGAATCGAGATTTAGGGTTAGGCGTAGGGTCCGGATTGCATTTTGGGTTAGAATCGAGTGCATTCCGGGTTAGAGTTAGTGATGAGATTGACGATTTAGTGTTAGGGTTAGAATCGAGAACATTTAGGGTTAGAGTTATGGTTACAATTCGCTAGGGTTAGGGTTAGGGTTAGGGGTAGGGTACGGGTTAGAATCACGCGCCTTTTTAGTGTTATGGTTAGGGTTAGTGTTAGGGTTAGAGAGCATTTAGAGGTAGGGGTAGCGATAGGATTAGGATTAGGGTTAGGGTTTGTGTTGGTAGACTCGAGGTTTTGGGTGAGGCTTAGGGTCAGGAGAGCATTTTGGGTCATAATTCAGAGCATTTAGGCTTAGGGTTAGAGTTGAAATTGATGATTTAGTTTTAGCGTTCGAACCAAGCACATTTAGGGATAGAGTTATGATTAGAATTCAGTGCATTTATTGTTAGGATTAGGGTTAGGATTAGGGTTAGGGTTAGGTTTAGGGTGAGGGTTAGAATCGAGAGCATTTAAAGATAGTGCTAGGGTTAGAGTTAGGTTTAGGGTTAGCTTTCGTAGAATCGAGGGTTAGCCTTAGGGTGAGGGTTAGGGTTAGAATCAAGCACAGTTTTAGTGTTAGCGTTAGGGTGAGGGTTAGGGATAAAGTGCTTTTAGGGCTAGTGGTAGGGGTAGGGTTAGGATTAGGGTTAAGGTTTGTGTTGGTAGAATCGAGGTTTAGGGTTAGGATTAGGGTCAGGAATGGCTTTTGGGTTAGAATCCAGTGCACTTAGGCTTAGGGATAGTGTTGAAATTGTCGATATAGTGTTAGGGTTAGAATCGAGGGTCATTTCGGGTTAGAGTGATGGTTTGAATCCAGTGCATTTAGGGTTAGAATTAGGGTTTAGGGTCAGGGTTATGTTTTAGGGTGAGGGTTAGAATCGAGTGCATTTAAGGATAGTGTTAGGGTTAGAGTTAGGTATAGGGTTAGCTTTCTTAGAATCGAAGGTCAGTGTTAGGGTGAGGGTTAGGGTTAGGATTAAGTTTAGAATCAAGGGCATTTTTAGTGTTAGGGGTTGGGTTAGGGTTAGGGTTAGAGTGCATATAGAGGTAGGGATACGAGTAGGGTTAGGATTAGGGTTAGGGTTTCTGTTGGTAGAATCGAGGTTTAGGGTTAGGCTTAGGGTCAGGATTGCCTTTTGGATTAGAGTTGAGTGCATTTAGGATTAGGCTTAATGTTGAGATTGATGATTTAGTGTTAGGGTTATAATCGAGCACATTAGGGTTAGAGTTATGGTTAGAATCCACTGCATTTAGGGTTAGGATTAGGGTTAGGGTTATGTTTAGGGTGAGGGTTAGAATCGAGTGCATTTAAGGATAGTGTTAGGGTTAGAGTTAGCTATAGGGTTAGCCTTCGTAGAATCGAGGGTTAGTGTTAGGGTTAGGATTAGGGTTAGGGTTTGAGTGCATTAAGGGCTAGGAGAGGAGTTGGGTTAGGATTAGGGTTAGGGTTTGTGTTGGTAGAATCGAGGTTTTGGCTTAGGCTTAGGGTCAGGAGAGCATTTTGGGGCATAATTCAGAGCATTTAGGCTTAGGGTTACTGTTGAAATTGATGATTTAGTTTCAGCGTTAGAATCGAGCACATTTAGGGATATAGTTATGGTTAGAATTCAGTGCATTTAGGGTTAGGCTTTGGGTTAGGGGTAGGGTAAGAGTTATTAGGGTCAGGGTTTGAATCGAGAGTATTTAAGGATCGTGTTAGTGTTAGAGTTAGGTTTAGGGTGAGGTTTCGTAGAATCGAGCGTTAGGGTTAGGGTTAGGGTTCGGGTTCGGTTTAGAATCAAGCGCATTTTTAGTATTAGGGTTGGGGTAGGCTTAGGATAAGTGTGCATTCAGGGGTAGGGGTAGGAGTAGGGTTAGGATTAGGGTTACGGTTTCTGGTGGTAGAATCGAGATTTAGGGTTAGGCGTAGGGTCCGGATTGCATTTTGGGTTAGAATCGAGTGCATTCCGGGTTAGAGTTAGTGATGAGATTGACAATTTAGTGTTAGGGTTAGAATCGAGAACATTTAGGGTTAGAGTTATGGTTACAATTCGCTAGGGTTAGGGTTAGGGTTAGGGGTAGGGTACGGGTTAGAATCACGCGCCTTTTTAGTGTTAGGGTTAGGGTTAGTGTTAGGGTTAGAGAGCATTTAGAGGTAGGGTAGCGATAGGATTAGGATTAGGGTTAGGGTTTGTGTTGGTAGACTCGAGGTTTTGGGTGAGGCTTAGGGTCAGGAGAGCATTTTGGGTCATAATTCAGAGCATTTAGGCTTAGGGTTAGAGTTGAAATTGAGTATTTAGTTTTAGCGTTAGAACCAAGCACATTTAGGGATAGAGTTATGATTAGAATTCAGTGCATTTATTGTTAGGATTAGGGTTAGGATTAGGGTTAGGGTTAGGTTTAGGGTGAGGTTAGAATCGAGAGCATTTAAAGATAGTGCAAGGGTTAGAGTTAGGTTTAGGGTTAGCTTTCGTAGAATCGAGGTTAGCCTTAGGGTGAGGGTTAGGGGTTAGAATCAAGCACAGATTTTAGTGTTAGCGTTAGGGTGAGGGTTAGGGATAAAGTGCTTTTAGGGCTAGTGGTAGGGGTAGGGTTAGGATTAGGGTTAAGGTTTGTGTTGGTAGAATCGAGGTTTAGGGTTAGGCTTAGGGTCAGGAATGGCTTTTGGGTTAGAATCCAGTGCACTTAGGCTTAGGGATAGTGTTGAAATTGTCGATTTAGTGTTAGGGTTAGAATCGAGCTCATTCGGGTTAGAGTGATGGTTAGAATCCAGTGCATTTAGGGTTAGAATTAGGGTTAGGGTGAGGGTTATGTTCAGGGTGAGGGTTAGAATCGAGTGCATTTAAGGATAGTGTTAGGGTTAGAGTTAGGTATAGGGGTTAGCTTTCGTAGAATCGAAGGTCAGTGTTAGGGTGAGGGTTAGGGTTAGGATTAGGGTTAGAATCAAGTGCATTTTTAGTGTTAGGGGTTGGGTTAGGGTTAGGGTTAGAGTGCATATAGAGGTAGGGATACGAGTAGGGTTAGGATTAGGGTTAGGTTTCTGTTGGTAGAATCGAGTTTTAGGGTTAGGCTTAGGGTCAGGATTGCCTTTTGGGTTAGAGTTGAGTGCATTTAGGATTAGGCTTAATGTTGAGATTGATGATTTAGTGTTAGGGGTTATAATCGAGCACATTAGGGTTAGAGTTATGGTTAGAATCCACTGCATTTAGGGTTAGGATTAGGGTTAGGGTTATGTTTAGGGTGAGGGTTAGAATCGAGTGCATTTAAGGATAGTGTTAGGGTTAGAGTTAGCTATAGGGTTAGCCTTCGTAGAATCGAGGGTTAGTGTTAGGGTTAGGGTTAGGGTTAGGGTTTGAGTGCATTTAGGGCTAGGGGAGGAGTTGGGTTAGGATTAGGGTTAGGGTTTGTGTTGGTAGAATCGAGGTTTTGGCTTAGGCTTAGGGTCAGGAGAGCATTTTGGGTCATAATTCAGAGCATTTAGGCTTAGGGTTACTGTTGAAATTGATGATTTAGTTTCAGCGTTAGAATCGAGCACATTTAGGGATATAGTTAAGGTTAGAATTCAGTGCATTTAGGGTTAGGGTTAGGGTTAGGGGTAGGGTAAGTTATTAGGGTCAGGGTTTGAATCGAGAGTATTTAAGGATCGTGTTAGTGTTAAAGTTAGGTTTAGGGTGAGGTTTCGTAGAATCGCGGGTTAGGGTTAGGGTTAGAGTTCGGGTTCGGTTTAGAATCAAGTGCATTTTTAGTATTAGGGTTGGGGTAGGCTTACGATTAGAGTGCATTCAGGGGTAGGGGTAGGAGTAGGGTTAGGATTAGGGTTACGGTTTCTGGTGGTAGAATCGAGATTTAGGGTTAGGCGTAGGGTCCGGATTGCATTTTTGGTTAGAATCGAGTGCATTCCGGGTTAGAGTTAGTGATGAGATTGACGATTTAGTGTTAGTGTTAGAATCGAGAACATTTAGTGTTAGAGTTATGGTTACAATTCGCTAGGGTTAGGGTTAGGGTTAGGGGTAGGGTAGGGGTTAGAATCACGCGCCTTTTTTAGTGTTAGGGTTAGGGTTAGTGTTAGGGTTAGAGAGCATTTAGAGGTAGGGGTAGCGATAGGATTAGGATTAAGGTTAGGGTTTGTGTTGGTAGACTCGAGGTTTGGGTGAAGCTTAGGGTCAGGAGAGCATTTTGGGTCATAATTCAGAGCATTTAGGCTTAGGGTTAGAGTTGAAATTGATGATTTAGTTTTAGCGTTAGAAACAAGCACATTAGGGATAGAGTTATGATTAGAATTCAGTGCATTTATTGTTAGGATTAGGGTTAGGTTTAGCGTTAGGGTTAGGTTTAGGGTAAGGATTAGAATCGAGAGCATATAAAGATAGTGCTAGGGTTAGAGTTAGGTTTAGGGTTAGCTTTCGTAGAATCGAGGGTTAGCTTTAGGGTGAGGGTTAGGGTTAGAATCAAGAACAGTTTTAGTGTTAGTGTTAGGGTGAGGGTTAGGGTTTAAAGTGCTTTTAAGGCTAGTGGTAGGGGTAGGGTTAGGATTAGGGTTAAGGTTTGTGTTGGTAAAATCGAGGTTTAGGGTTAGGCTTAGGGTCAGGAATGGCTTTTGGGTTAGAATCCAGTGCACTTAGCCTTAGGGATAGTGTTGAAATTGTCGATTTAGTGTTAGTGTTAGAATCGAGCTCATTTCGAGTTAGAGAGATGGTTAGAATCCAGTGCATTTAGGGTTAGAATTAGGGTTAGGGTCAGGGTTATGTTTAGGGTGAGGGTTAGAATCGAGTGCATTTAAGGATAGTGTTAGGGTTAGAGTTAGGTATAGGGTTAGCTTTCGTAGAATCGAAGGTCAGTGTTAGTGTGAGGGTTAGGGTTAGGATTAGGGTTAGAATCAAGCGCATATTTAGTGTTAGGGTTGGGGTTAGTTTTAGGGTTTGAGTGCATTTAGGGGTAGGGGAGGAGTTGGGTTAGGATTCGGGTTAGGGTTTGTGTTGGTAGAATCGAGGTTTTCGCTTAGGCTTAGGGTCAGGAGAGCATTTTGGGTCATAATTCAGGAGCATTTAGGCTTAGGGTTAGAGTTGAAATTGATTATTTAGTTAGGCTTGATGATTTAGTTTCAGCGTTAGAATCGAGCACATTTAGGGATATAGTTAAGGTTTGAATTCAGTGCATTTAGGGTTAGGGTTAGGGTTAGGGGTAGGGTAAGAGTTATTAGGGTCAGGGTTTGAATCGAGAGTATTTAAGGGTCGTGTTAGTGTTAGAGTTAGGTTTAGGGTGAGGTTTCGTAGAATCGAGGGTTAGGGTTAGGGTTAGGGTTCGGGTTCGGTTTAGAATCAAGCGCATTTTTAGTATTAGGGTTGGGGTAGGCTTACGGTTAGAGTGCATTCAGGGGTAGGGGTAGGAGTAGGGTTAGGATTAGGGTTACGGTTTCTGGTGGTAGAATCGAGATTTAGGGTTAGGCGTAGGGTCCGGATTGCATTTTGGGTTAGAATCGAGTTGCATTCCGGGTTAGAGTTAGTGATGAGATTGACGATTTTAGTGTTAGGGTTAGAATCGAGAACATTTAGGGTTAGAGTTATGGTTACAATTCGCTAGGGTTAGGGTTAGGGTTAGGGGTAGGGTACGGGTTAGAATCACGCGCCTTTTTAGTGTTAGGGTTAGGGTTAGTGTTAGGGTTAGAGAGCATTTAGAGGTAGGGGTAGCGATAGGATTAGGATTAGGGTTAGGGTTTGTGTTGTAGACTCGAGGTTTTGGGGTGAGGCTTAGGGTCAGGAGAGCATTTTGGGTCATAATTCAGAGCATTTAGGCTTAGGGTTAGAGTTGAAATTGATTATTTAGTTTTAGCGTTAGAACCAAGCACATTTAGGGATAGAGTTATGATTAGAATTCAGTGCATTTATTGTTAGGATTAGGGTTAGGATTAGGGTTAGGGTTAGGTTTAGGGTGAGGGTTAGAATCGAGAGCATTTAAAGATAGTGCAAGGGTTAGAGTTAGGTTTAGGGTTAGCTTTCGTAGAATCGAGGGTTAGCCTTAGCGTGAGAGTTAGGGTTAGAATCAAGCACAGTTTTAGTGTTAGCGTTAGGGTGAGGGTTAGGGATAAGGTGCTTTTAGGGCTAGTGGTAGGGGTAGGGTTAGGATTAGGGTTAAGGTTTGTGTTGGTAGAATCGAGGTTTAGGGTTAGGCTTAGGGTCAGGAATGGCTTTTGGGTTAGAATCCAGTGCACTTAGGCTTAGGGATAGTGTTGAAATTGTCGATTTAGTGTTAGGGTTAGAATCGAGCTCATTTCGGGTAGAGTGATGGTTAGAATCCAGTGCATTTAGGGTTAGAATTAGGGTTAGGGTCAGGGTTATGTTTAGGGTGAGGGTTAGAATCGAGTGCATTTAAGGATAGGGTTAGGGTTAGAGTTAGGTATAGGGTTAGCTTTCGTAGAATCGAAGGTCAGTGTTAGGGTGAGGGTTAGGGTTAGGATAGGGTTAGAATCAAGTGCATTTTTAGTGTTAGGGGTTGGGTTAGGGTTAGGGTTAGAGTGCATATAGAGGTAGGGATACGAGTAGGGTTAGGATTAGGGTTAGGGTTTCTGTTGGTAGAATCGAGGTTAGGGTTAGGCTTAGGGTCAGGATTGCCTTTTGGGTTAGAGTTGAGTGCATTTAGGATTAGGCTTAATGTTGAGATTGATGATTTAGTGTTAGGGTTATAATCGAGCACATTAGGGTTAGAGTTATGGTTAGAATCCACTGCATTTAGGGTTAGGATTAGGGTTAGGGTTAGGGTTATGTTTAGGGTGAGGGTTAGAATCGAGTGCATTTAAGGATAGTGTTAGGGTTAGAGTTAGCTATAGGGTTAGCCTTCGTAGAATCGAGGGTTAGTGTTAGGGTTAGGGTTAGGGTTAGGGTTTGAGTGCATTTAGGGCTAGGGGGAGGAGTTGGGTTAGGATTAGGGTTAGGGTTTGTGTTGGTAGAATCGAGGTTGTGGCTTAGGCTTAGGGTCAGGAGAGCATTTTGGGGCATAATTCAGAGCATTTAGGCTTAGGGTTACTGTTGAAATTGATGATTTAGTTTCAGCGTTAGAATCGAGCACATTTAGGGATATAGTTATGGTTTGAATTCAGTGCATTTAGGGTTAGGGTTAGGGTTAGGGGTAGGGTAAGAGTTATTAGGGTCAGGGTTTGAATCGAGAGTATTTAAGGATCGTGTTAGTGTTAGAGTTAGGTTTAGGGTGAGGGTTTCGTAGAATCGAGGGTTAGGGTTAGGGTTAGGGTTCGGGTTCGGTTTAGAATCAAGCGCATTTTTAGTATTAGGGTTGGGTAGGCTTACGATTAGAGTGCATTCAGGGGGTAGGGGTAGGAGTAGGGTTAGGATTAGGGTTACGGTTTCTGGTGGTAGAATCGAGATTTAGGGTTAGGCGTAGGGTCCGG
>NW_027325235.1:0-65751 GCF_028372415.1 Notamacropus eugenii | reverse complement strand
ATTGGGGAAAGTGGAAGGACGCAGTGAGAGGAGTTTCCACACAAAAATGACGTGTCAGGGTGGAGAGATGGGATGTAGCGAGGAGCCAGGTTGGCCCTGTCCACGCAGGGCTTGTGCTGCTCTGGTGGGTGGAGTCAAGGGCGAGGCTAAGTAGGGGAGGCCTCCTCCCAAGAACTCGCCAGCTCTGGGGCAGTATCAGTTGCTGCCAGAGCTCTAGCAGAAGGGCTAGCATTCTCTGTCCTGTCCTGAGTGGCAGCTCTGGGAAGGAAGGAACCCTAATCCTAGGATGATGGACTCAAGAGCCCTACTTGAAAATCTGAAGGCAGAGCTCACTTGCTCGATGTGCCTGGGCTACTGCCCTGACCCAGTGACTGTCCAATGTGGCCACAGCTTTTGGGCAGTGTGTCTTCTCCAGGGCAGGGAAAGGGCCGATGAACTCGTGGCTTGGCCGCAATGGCGGGGGCTTGGTCAAGTCTGCGACTTGGGGCCCAACGGGAACCTGCCAGATCTCTCCCTCACTAGTCCAATGCTCAGACGTCATCTGCGCCACAGCATGGTGAGTCTGACTAGCTGTGGGGAAGACGGGCCAAAGAGAAGTTCCGGGAGGAACACCAGGGGTCTTCACCCATTCCTCTGCATCACACCCAGAACACAAGGATGACCAAGTGCTTCCCTTGGAAACAGCCCCTGGCAAGGGCAAGGCCAAGCTCCAGCATGCTCGCACTGCCTAAGCGACCAAACGAGAGGGGTTGCAAAGGGCTTTGGGCCAAGTGAGAGAAAGAGAGAGCCTCCTTCAGGAGCATGAGTACACTGGGATGCACTTCATTCTTTCTGAATGTGGGGAAATGCTCCAGATTCCAAAGGATGAAGAATAGCTCTCTTGGCAAAGACTGAAGGAGGAATCCAGAGCCAATCGTGTCAAGCTGAAGGAGAGCAAGGCCAAGCTGCCCCAGGAGAAACACGCTATGCCACCAATGGCTTTCGAAGGGGAAGAGAAGAGTGCCAAGAGCAGGAAGGCGGGTGTGGCGCCCAAGGTGCCTTGGCTGAGATGGCATGTTGGCGCGGATACTGACGAGGAACTGAGGCGGGTGTGGAAAGGTCCAGGAATCGGGGAGTCCGAGGAGGGGCGCAGGGGCGGCGACGGGCTCCCTGCAGGACAACGTCTTTTTTATTTTTGAAGCTGGCAGCGACGGGACACTCCCGGGATGAGCCTGTTCAGAAGCATGTCAGAAAAGGCATGACCAGACAGAAGGCCAACAGAGCCCTGACTCCTTCTGGAAAGCCATCTCAGCATCCGTGACGACCTCCTCACGGCCAAGCTGCTGAGACGCCACGAGGACTGTCGTGGCCTGCTCTCCAACGCCGAGCCGCCTGTGCGCGAGGACAAGCAGCCCTGCCAGCTGTGGCCGCTGCCGCCAGGCCTCCAACACACGAGCCAGACTCTGAGGCTGCCACGGAAACGTCACAGCGAGGAGGCACGTCATCGTCTGCGCAGCAATTCCAGCTCTGTGAGATCAGGCATGACCAGGCTGCTCAGAAACACACCCTCCCCATTCCTTCTCCCTGCCCCGAGGATTCTCATCCACACGTGATCATCTCGAAATCACTAAGGGGGATCCGTGAGCCACACGCCATCCGCCAGGATGAAAAAGTCGCAGAGCACCTAGACAATGAAGAAGAAGACTATGTTTAGGACCTTAAGGACCTGGACGTGGCTGTTCCCACATCGACTCAAGGCCCACTTTCGGGACAGCCCTAGAGTCAGAAGTGCGAGGCGGAAGCACATGATTCAGCACAGGAAATGGAAGAAGATCAGGATGATGAGGAAGAGGAAAACAGTGAAAATCGCTGGCGTGACGACTGCCCTGAGCACGAAGAAGGAAGCAGGGACACAGAGAGCAGCAGGGGGTGTGATGGCGAATATGGCAGTTTTCCTCATGAGGAAAGAAGTCTCATTACACCGAGGAAATGGAACCAATATTCCTCGCATGTGCTCCAAGAGTTGGAGTAGGACGGCTCCCAGGACTTCGATTCAGACTGAGTATCACTCAAGACACTTCCCTGGGACTAAGGCTTTGGTGGCTCTGCCCATACACCTCAGCCTCTAGGCTGCTGCCGCTGCCCCTGCCATCGAGTCTTATCAATGTCCTTCGTAGGGGAAAGGAGAAGAAGAAAGCATGTGTGGATGTTCGGCCCTCAGGTACACTTCTGTCTCCTGGAGACTTTGGCGCTACAGGGGATAGGAATACATAAATCAATTTTGATCGACTAAATTAACAAAAAAAAAAATAAGGTAAATCATCTGAAATAAAAATAAATTAAATATTTAAAAAAAACTTTAACAAAGGATCAAATAAACCGAGAAATAGGCAAACAACTGGGCAAAGAAAGAAATAACTCCAAGAAGTCAGAGGTCCTTTGGCTCTAACTGCACTGGCGCCCACTGGTATCAGGAGACAATCCCTCTTCCCCTGACACTGCCAGAAGCTCTTCTCCTTTCCCGAAACTTTTCTTCAGCCCGTTGTGGAATCTCAACGATTTTCCCATCCCACGGGAAGAATTGACTTTCCATGTCCAATACAGCGCATTCCTAATCTTCCATCCTGGTGAGAAAAGGGAGCCTTTTGAAGCTATTCAATAAAGACAAATTCTGCTAATGTGCTCCAGGTGGAAAGTTTGGTCCTCCCCAATTTCTGTCCTCTTGCTGAACGGGAGTCCTGCTTCATGCTGCTGAGTGAGGCATTTCTGGGGAAGACCCTAGTGCTGGAGAAGTCCACAATGGCCAAGCCTGGACTGACTGAATGCACCTTGTAGACGCAGGAAGAATATGCGGACGTGTTCGAGAAGGTGGTTTCGTGAAAGGAATCCGTGCTGCTATTTTCCTGCCCTTTCCCATCCGGGGCCTTCCTTTGATCGCGCGTGCAGAGCTGGGAATCCTTTGACAGAAATGCCAAGGGAGCCGCGTGTGGACGTCAACTGAGGAATTCCCGGGAATTGGATGCAGTGACTAGAGGGAAATCGTTTTGGAACACGGAAAGAAGGGAGAAGTAGCGGAGAATTTGGACAAGGAGCCCTTGCCAAGACTCCAGGCCATGGCGCTTACTTGGAAGAGGAGAGAGGACTCAGTGCTTCCAGAGCCACAGCTGGCTTCCATTGCCTGGGCCCCCGTCGCCATCACAGGCCAGAAAGAAGAGCGCAGGGGATTGCCCAGGGATAGAACTCTTGATCCTCAATCAGTCAATGCTCACCTCATCCTACTTGCAGATCTCAAGAGCGTCCAGTACGGAAGTGTCCCTCAGGGCCTGCGTGACGACAAAGATCGATTGGACTGTGTTCTGCCTGAATTTGGGGCAAACAGACCCTCACCTCAGGCAAACAGCATTGGCAAGTGCAGGTGAGAGATAAGGTAAAGCGCCACTTGGGCATGTATCAAGATTCAGTCAGCAGAAGTGGCAACCTCCCTTTCTCTTCTGAACATGGAAGGATTCTGATAGCCTTGCCATCTGAAAACGGTTTCGTCCTCGGGAGGTCAGAAATAGGCTTTGCATCCAGGACGCCTTTTCCACATGTGGACCTTTTTCCACACTGGGCAAAGGGACGACAAAATGGAATGATGCCACAGAAAGACTCTTTTCCTGCAATGTCTCCTGCAAGTCAAGGAACAGGGACACATCCTGACTGACGTGCTGGTCCTCCCCCACATCCCTTCCGTCGAGGAAAGCCTTGCTCACATACTTCCATCCTGCCCTGAGAGAGTCCTTGACTTGGAACGTATCCCCTCGACCTGGCACAACCGTAGCAATGGTTGGCGTCCAGCACCCTTTGCAATTTTGGTGTCCTGCTCCCGTTTGCCTGTCGGGGAAAGTCCATGGCCATCAGATCCAGTCCATATTTTTGGAAATCTTTGAACGCAAGGCCAAGGTTCATTTAGGGTTTAGAGAAAGTCAAGATGCATTCAGAAACCTGCACTGTCACACAGCCCATGAATCCAATTGTGCCCGCCGCGGACGTCTGGCAATGCAGCTTACGAACTCCTGGGTTGATTGAGGCCTGGCGTTGCAATCCAAAGGACACTGAGGCTCTGACAAGGGAGCGATTCGCCCACACGATCTTCTCTAGGAAAGAGCGACCGCAGTGCCATGGATGCCCACCCTTTGGATTCCCGGTCCAGTGGCGGAAGTCTCCCAAGTGTGACCAACAATCCATATGCTTGACATTGTCCCCCAGCAATAACGATGGACAGCCAGCAAGAAGGGGCCTTTCATGACCGAAAGGAGACTAAGTCAACTCCAAGCATGGTGGTATTGGGGAAAGTGGAAGGACGCAGTGAGAGGAGTCAAAATGACGTGTCAGGGCGGAGAGATGGGATGTAGCGAGGAGCCAGGTTGGCCCTGTCCACGCAGGGCTTGTGCTGCTCTGGTGGGTGGAGTCAAGGGCGAGGCTAAGTAGGGGAGGCCTCCTCCCAAGAACTCGCCAGCTCTGGGGCAGTATCAGTTGCTGCCAGAGCTCTAGCAGAAGGGCTAGCATTCTCTGTCCTGTCCTGAGTGGCAGCTCTGGGAAGGAAGGAACCCTAATCCTAGGATGATGGACTCAAGAGCCCTACTTGAAAATCTGAAGGCAGAGCTCACTTGCTCGATGTGCCTGGGCTACTGCCCTGACCCAGTGACTGTCCAATGTGGCCACAGCTTTTGGGCAGTGTGTCTTCTCCAGGGCAGGGAAAGGGCCGATGAACTCGTGGCTTGGCCGCAATGGCGGGGGCTTGGTCAAGTCTGCGACTTGGGGCCCAACGGGAACCTGCCAGATCTCTCCCTCACTAGTCCAATGCTCAGACGTCATCTGCGCCACAGCATGGTGAGTCTGACTAGCTGTGGGGAAGACGGGCCAAAGAGAAGTTCCGGGAGGAACACCAGGGGTCTTCACCCATTCCTCTGCATCACACCCAGAACACAAGGATGACCAAGTGCTTCCCTTGGAAACAGCCCCTGGCAAGGGCAAGGCCAAGCTCCAGCATGCTCGCACTGCCTAAGCGACCAAACGAGAGGGGTTGCAAAGGGCTTTGGGCCAAGTGAGAGAAAGAGAGAGCCTCCTTCAGGAGCATGAGTACACTGGGATGCACTTCATTCTTTCTGAATGTGGGGAAATGCTCCAGATTCCAAAGGATGAAGAATAGCTCTCTTGGCAAAGACTGAAGGAGGAATCCAGAGCCAATCGTGTCAAGCTGAAGGAGAGCAAGGCCAAGCTGCCCCAGGAGAAACACGCTATGCCACCAATGGCTTTCGAAGGGGAAGAGAAGAGTGCCAAGAGCAGGAAGGCGGGTGTGGCGCCCAAGGTGCCTTGGCTGAGATGGCATGTTGGCGCGGATACTGACGAGGAACTGAGGCGGGTGTGGAAAGGTCCAGGAATCGGGGAGTCCGAGGAGGGGCGCAGGGGCGGCGACGGGCTCCCTGCAGGACAACGTCTTGAAGCTGGCAGCGACGGGACACTCCCGGGATGAGCCTGTTCAGAAGCATGTCAGAAAAGGCATGACCAGACAGAAGGCCAACAGAGCCCTGACTCCTTCTGGAAAGCCATCTCAGCATCCGTGACGACCTCCTCACGGCCAAGCTGCTGAGACGCCACGAGGACTGTCGTGGCCTGCTCTCCAACGCCGAGCCGCCTGTGCGCGAGGACAAGCAGCCCTGCCAGCTGTGGCCGCTGCCGCCAGGCCTCCAACACACGAGCCAGACTCTGAGGCTGCCACGGAAACGTCACAGCGAGGAGGCACGTCATCGTCTGCGCAGCAATTCCAGCTCTGTGAGATCAGGCATGACCAGGCTGCTCAGAAACACACCCTCCCCATTCCTTCTCCCTGCCCCGAGGATTCTCATCCACACGTGATCATCTCGAAATCACTAAGGGGGATCCGTGAGCCACACGCCATCCGCCAGGATGAAAAAGTCGCAGAGCACCTAGACAATGAAGAAGAAGACTATGTTTAGGACCTTAAGGACCTGGACGTGGCTGTTCCCACATCGACTCAAGGCCCACTTTCGGGACAGCCCTAGAGTCAGAAGTGCGAGGCGGAAGCACATGATTCAGCACACGAAATGGAAGAAGATCAGGATGATGAGGAAGAGGAAAACAGTGAAAATCGCTGGCGTGACGACTGCCCTGAGCACGAAGAAGGAAGCAGGGACACAGAGAGCAGCAGGGGGTGTGATGGCGAATATGGCAGTTTTCCTCATGAGGAAAGAAGTCTCATTACACCGAGGAAATGGAACCAATATTCCTCGCATGTGCTCCAAGAGTTGGAGTAGGACGGCTCCCAGGACTTCGATTCAGACTGAGTATCACTCAAGACACTTCCCTGGGACTAAGGCTTTGGTGGCTCTGCCCATACACCTCAGCCTCTAGGCTGCTGCCGCTGCCCCTGCCATCGAGTCTTATCAATGTCCTTCGTAGGGGAAAGGAGAAGAAGAAAGCATGTGTGGATGTTCGGCCCTCAGGTACACTTCTGTCTCCTGGAGACTTTGGCGCTACAGGGAATAGGAATACATAAATCAATTTTGATCGACTAAATTAACAAAAAAAAAAATAAGGTAAATCATCTGAAATAAAAATAAATTAAATATTTAAAAAAAACTTTAACAAAGGATCAAATAAACCGAGAAATAGGCAAACAACTGGGCAAAGAAAGAAATAACTCCAAGAAGTCAGAGGTCCTTTGGCTCTAACTGCACTGGCGCCCACTGGTATCAGGAGACAATCCCTCTTCCCCTGACACTGCCAGAAGCTCTTCTCCTTTCCCGAAACTTTTCTTCAGCCCGTTGTGGAATCTCAACGATTTTCCCATCCCACGGGAAGAATTGACTTTCCATGTCCAATACAGCGCATTCCTAATCTTCCATCCTGGTGAGAAAAGGGAGCCTTTTGAAGCTATTCAATAAAGACAAATTCTGCTAATGTGCTCCAGGTGGAAAGTTTGGTCCTCCCCAATTTCTGTCCTCTTGCTGAACGGGAGTCCTGCTTCATGCTGCTGAGTGAGGCATTTCTGGGGAAGACCCTAGTGCTGGAGGAGTCCACAATGGCCAAGCCTGGACTGACTGAATGCACCTTGTAGACGCAGGAAGAATATGCGGACGTGTTCGAGAAGGTGGTTTCGTGAAAGGAATCCGTGCTGCTATTTTCCTGCCCTTTCCCATCCGGGGCCTTCCTTTGATCGCGCGTGCAGAGCTGGGAATCCTTTGACAGAAATGCCAAGGGAGCCGCGTGTGGACGTCAACTGAGGAATTCCCGGGAATTGGATGCAGTGACTAGAGGGAAATCGTTTTGGAACACGGAAAGAAGGGAGAAGTAGCGGAGAATTTGGACAAGGAGCCCTTGCCAAGACTCCAGGCCATGGCGCTTACTTGGAAGAGGAGAGAGGACTCAGTGCTTCCAGAGCCACAGCTGGCTTCCATTGCCTGGGCCCCCGTCGCCATCACAGGCCAGAAAGAAGAGCGCAGGGGATTGCCCAGGGATAGAACTCTTGATCCTCAATCAGTCAATGCTCACCTCATCCTACTTGCAGATCTCAAGAGCGTCCAGTACGGAAGTGTCCCTCAGGGCCTGCGTGACGACAAAGATCGATTGGACTGTGTTCTGCCTGAATTTGGGGCAAACAGACCCTCACCTCAGGCAAACAGCATTGGCAAGTGCAGGTGAGAGATAAGGTAAAGCGCCACTTGGGCATGTATCAAGATTCAGTCAGCAGAAGTGGCAACCTCCCTTTCTCTTCTGAACATGGAAGGATTCTGATAGCCTTGCCATCTGAAAACGGTTTCGTCCTCGGGAGGTCAGAAATAGGCTTTGCATCCAGGACGCCTTTTCCACATGTGGACCTTTTTCCACACTGGGCAAAGGGACGACAAAATGGAATGATGCCACAGAAAGACTCTTTTCCTGAAATGTCTTCTGCAAGTCAAGGAACAGGGACACATCCTGACTGACGTGCTTGTCCTCCCCCACATCCCTTCCGTCGAGGAAAGCCTTGCTCACATACTTCCATCCTGCCCTGAGAGAGTCCTTGACTTGGAACGTATCCCCTCGACCTGGCACAACCGTAGCAATGGTTGGCGTCCAGCACCCTTTGCAATTTTGGTGTCCTGCTCCCGTTTGCCTGTCGGGGAAAGTCCATGGCCATCAGATCCAGTCCATATTTTTGGAAATCTTTGAACGCAAGGCCAAGGTTCATTTAGGGTTTAGAGAAAGTCAAGATGCATTCAGAAACCTGCACTGTCACACAGCCCATGAATCCAATTGTGCCCGCCGCGGACGTCTGGCAATGCAGCTTACGAACTCCTGGGTTGATTGAGGCCTGGCGTTGCAATCCAAAGGACACTGAGGCTCTGACAAGGGAGCGATTCGCCCACACGATCTTCTCTAGGAAAGAGCGACCGCAGTGCCATGGATGCCCACCCTTTGGATTCCCGGTCCAGTGGCGGAAGTCTCCCAAGTGTGACCAACAATCCATATGCTTGACATTGTCCCCCAGCAATAACGATGGACAGCCAGCAAGAAGGGGCCTTTCATGACCGAAAGGAGACTAAGTCAACTCCAAGCATGGTGGTATTGGGGAAAGTGGAAGGACGCAGTGAGAGGAGTCAAAATGACGTGTCAGGGCGGAGAGATGGGATGTAGCGAGGAGCCAGGTTGGCCCTGTCCACGCAGGGCTTGTGCTGCTCTGGTGGGTGGAGTCAAGGGCGAGGCTAAGTAGGGGAGGCCTCCTCCCAAGAACTCGCCAGCTCTGGGGCAGTATCAGTTGCTGCCAGAGCTCTAGGAGAAGGGCTAGCATTCTCTGTCCTGTCCTGAGTGGCAGCTCTGGGAAGGAAGGAACCCTAATCCTAGGATGATGGACTCAAGAGCCCTACTTGAAAATCTGAAGGCAGAGCTCACTTGCTCGATGTGCCTGGGCTACTGCCCTGACCCAGTGACTGTCCAATGTGGCCACAGCTTTTGGGCAGTGTGTCTTCTCCAGGGCAGGGAAAGGGCCGATGAACTCGTGGCTTGGCCGCAATGGCGGGGGCTTGGTCAAGTCTGCGACTTGGGGCCCAACGGGAACCTGCCAGATCTCTCCCTCACTAGTCCAATGCTCAGACGTCATCTGCGCCACAGCATGGTGAGTCTGACTAGCTGTGGGGAAGACGGGCCAAAGAGAAGTTCCGGGAGGAACACCAGGGGTCTTCACCCATTCCTCTGCATCACACCCAGAACACAAGGATGACCAAGTGCTTCCCTTGGAAACAGCCCCTGGCAAGGGCAAGGCCAAGCTCCAGCATGCTCGCACTGCCTAAGCGACCAAACGAGAGGGGTTGCAAAGGGCTTTGGGCCAAGTGAGAGAAAGAGAGAGCCTCCTTCAGGAGCATGAGTACACTGGGATGCACTTCATTCTTTCTGAATGTGGGGAAATGCTCCAGATTCCAAAGGATGAAGAATAGCTCTCTTGGCAAAGACTGAAGGAGGAATCCAGAGCCAATCGTGTCAAGCTGAAGGAGAGCAAGGCCAAGCTGCCCCAGGAGAAACACGCTATGCCACCAATGGCTTTCGAAGGGGAAGAGAAGAGTGCCAAGAGCAGGAAGGCGGGTGTGGCGCCCAAGGTGCCTTGGCTGAGATGGCATGTTGGCGCGGATACTGACGAGGAACTGAGGCGGGTGTGGAAAGGTCCAGGAATCGGGGAGTCCGAGGAGGGGCGCAGGGGCGGCGACGGGCTCCCTGCAGGACAACGTCTTGAAGCTGGCAGCGACGGGACACTCCCGGGATGAGCCTGTTCAGAAGCATGTCAGAAAAGGCATGACCAGACAGAAGGCCAACAGAGCCCTGACTCCTTCTGGAAAGCCATCTCAGCATCCGTGACGACCTCCTCACGGCCAAGCTGCTGAGACGCCACGAGGACTGTCGTGGCCTGCTCTCCAACGCCGAGCCGCCTGTGCGCGAGGACAAGCAGCCCTGCCAGCTGTGGCCGCTGCCGCCAGGCCTCCAACACACGAGCCAGACTCTGAGGCTGCCACGGAAACGTCACAGCGAGGAGGCACGTCATCGTCTGCGCAGCAATTCCAGCTCTGTGAGATCAGGCATGACCAGGCTGCTCAGAAACACACCCTCCCCATTCCTTCTCCCTGCCCCGAGGATTCTCATCCACACGTGATCATCTCGAAATCACTAAGGGGGATCCGTGAGCCACACGCCATCCGCCAGGATGAAAAAGTCGCAGAGCACCTAGACAATGAAGAAGAAGACTATGTTTAGGACCTTAAGGACCTGGACGTGGCTGTTCCCACATCGACTCAAGGCCCACTTTCGGGACAGCCCTAGAGTCAGAAGTGCGAGGCGGAAGCACATGATTCAGCACACGAAATGGAAGAAGATCAGGATGATGAGGAAGAGGAAAACAGTGAAAATCGCTGGCGTGACGACTGCCCTGAGCACGAAGAAGGAAGCAGGGACACAGAGAGCAGCAGGGGGTGTGATGGCGAATATGGCAGTTTTCCTCATGAGGAAAGAAGTCTCATTACACCGAGGAAATGGAACCAATATTCCTCGCATGTGCTCCAAGAGTTGGAGTAGGACGGCTCCCAGGACTTCGATTCAGACTGAGTATCACTCAAGACACTTCCCTGGGACTAAGGCTTTGGTGGCTCTGCCCATACACCTCAGCCTCTAGGCTGCTGCCGCTGCCCCTGCCATCGAGTCTTATCAATGTCCTTCGTAGGGGAAAGGAGAAGAAGAAAGCATGTGTGGATGTTCGGCCCTCAGGTACACTTCTGTCTCCTGGAGACTTTGGCGCTACAGGGGATAGGAATACATAAATCAATTTTGATCGACTAAATTAACAAAAAAAAAAATAAGGTAAATCATCTGAAATAAAAATAAATTAAATATTTAAAAAAAACTTTAATAAAGGATCAAATAAACCGAGAAATAGGCAAACAACTGGGCAAAGAAAGAAATAACTCCAAGAAGTCAGAGGTCCTTTGGCTCTAACTGCACTGGCGCCCACTGGTATCAGGAGACAATCCCTCTTCCCCTGACACTGCCAGAAGCTCTTCTCCTTTCCCGAAACTTTTCTTCAGCCCGTTGTGGAATCTCAACGATTTTCCCATCCCACGGGAAGAATTGACTTTCCATGTCCAATACAGCGCATTCCTAATCTTCCATCCTGGTGAGAAAAGGGAGCCTTTTGAAGCTATTCAATAAAGACAAATTCTGCTAATGTGCTCCAGGTGGAAAGTTTGGTCCTCCCCAATTTCTGTCCTCTTGCTGAACGGGAGTCCTGCTTCATGCTGCTGAGTGAGGCATTTCTGGGGAAGACCCTAGTGCTGGAGAAGTCCACAATGGCCAAGCCTGGACTGACTGAATGCACCTTGTAGACGCAGGAAGAATATGCGGACGTGTTCGAGAAGGTGGTTTCGTGAAAGGAATCCGTGCTGCTATTTTCCTGCCCTTTCCCATCCGGGGCCTTCCTTTGATCGCGCGTGCAGAGCTGGGAATCCTTTGACAGAAATGCCAAGGGAGCCGCGTGTGGACGTCAACTGAGGAATTCCCGGGAATTGGATGCAGTGACTAGAGGGAAATCGTTTTGGAACACGGAAAGAAGGGAGAAGTAGCGGAGAATTTGGACAAGGAGCCCTTGCCAAGACTCCAGGCCATGGCGCTTACTTGGAAGAGGAGAGAGGACTCAGTGCTTCCAGAGCCACAGCTGGCTTCCATTGCCTGGGCCCCCGTCGCCATCACAGGCCAGAAAGAAGAGCGCAGGGGATTGCCCAGGGATAGAACTCTTGATCCTCAATCAGTCAATGCTCACCTCATCCTACTTGCAGATCTCAAGAGCGTCCAGTACGGAAGTGTCCCTCAGGGCCTGCGTGACGACAAAGATCGATTGGACTGTGTTCTGCCTGAATTTGGGGCAAACAGACCCTCACCTCAGGCAAACAGCATTGGCAAGTGCAGGTGAGAGATAAGGTAAAGCGCCACTTGGGCATGTATCAAGATTCAGTCAGCAGAAGTGGCAACCTCCCTTTCTCTTCTGAACATGGAAGGATTCTGATAGCCTTGCCATCTGAAAACGGTTTCGTCCTCGGGAGGTCAGAAATAGGCTTTGCATCCAGGACGCCTTTTCCACATGTGGACCTTTTTCCACACTGGGCAAAGGGACGACAAAATGGAATGATGCCACAGAAAGACTCTTTTCCTGCAATGTCTCCTGCAAGTCAAGGAACAGGGACACATCCTGACTGACGTGCTGGTCCTCCCCCACATCCCTTCCGTCGAGGAAAGCCTTGCTCACATACTTCCATCCTGCCCTGAGAGAGTCCTTGACTTGGAACGTATCCCCTCGACCTGGCACAACCGTAGCAATGGTTGGCGTCCAGCACCCTTTGCAATTTTGGTGTCCTGCTCCCGTTTGCCTGTCGGGGAAAGTCCATGGCCATCAGATCCAGTCCATATTTTTGGAAATCTTTGAACGCAAGGCCAAGGTTCATTTAGGGTTTAGAGAAAGTCAAGATGCATTCAGAAACCTGCACTGTCACACAGCCCATGAATCCAATTGTGCCCGCCGCGGACGTCTGGCAATGCAGCTTACGAACTCCTGGGTTGATTGAGGCCTGGCGTTGCAATCCAAAGGACACTGAGGCTCTGACAAGGGAGCGATTCGCCCACACGATCTTCTCTAGGAAAGAGCGACCGCAGTGCCATGGATGCCCACCCTTTGGATTCCCGGTCCAGTGGCGGAAGTCTCCCAAGTGTGACCAACAATCCATATGCTTGACATTGTCCCCCAGCAATAACGATGGACAGCCAGCAAGAAGGGGCCTTTCATGACCGAAAGGAGACTAAGTCAACTCCAAGCATGGTGGTATTGGGGAAAGTGGAAGGACGCAGTGAGAGGAGTCAAAATGACGTGTCAGGGTGGAGAGATGGGATGTAGCGAGGAGCCAGGTTGGCCCTGTCCACGCAGGGCTTGTGCTGCTCTGGTGGGTGGAGTCAAGGGCGAGGCTAAGTAGGGGAGGCCTCCTCCCAAGAACTCGCCAGCTCTGGGGCAGTATCAGTTGCTGCCAGAGCTCTAGCAGAAGGGCTAGCATTCTCTGTCCTGTCCTGAGTGGCAGCTCTGGGAAGGAAGGAACCCTAATCCTAGGATGATGGACTCAAGAGCCCTACTTGAAAATCTGAAGGCAGAGCTCACTTGCTCGATGTGCCTGGGCTACTGCCCTGACCCAGTGACTGTCCAATGTGGCCACAGCTTTTGGGCAGTGTGTCTTTTGGAATCTGAATTTGCAATTGGAATTTAGAACTGGAATTTGGAAATGGAATTTGGAAGTGGAATTTGGAATTAGAATTTAGAACTGGAATTTGGAAGCAGAATTTGTTATTGGAATTTGGAACTGGATTTTGGGATCAGAATTTGGAATTGGGATTTAGAACTGGAATATGGCAGTGGAATTTGGAAGTGGAATTTAGAATTGGAATTTTGAATGGGAACTTGGAATTGGAATTTAGAACTAGAATATGGGAGTGGAATTTGGAAGTGGAATTGAGAACTGGAATTGAGAACTGGAGTTTGGAAGTGAAATTTAGAATTTGAAATCCGAACTGGAATTTGGAAGTGGAATTTGGAATTGGAATTTGGAAGTGGATTTTTGAAACAGAATTGGGATTTGAATTTAGAAGGGGAATTTGGGAGTGTAATTTGGAATTGGAATTTAGAATTGGAATTTGGAACTGGAATTTGGAAGTGGAATTTGGTAGTGGAATGTAGAATTGGAATTTTGAAATTGAAATTGGAAGTGTTATTTGAAACACAAATTTATAAGGGTACTTAGAAAGCAAACTTTTATCGATAAGGTGTAATTTCAATCTGAAATCATAATTTCAGGAAGCCATGGAAGTGCAACATGTGGAAGAGAATTATAACATCAGAAACTGGAAAAGGAAATCAGAAGGGAAATTGGGAACGTGATTGTGTAAGTGAATTTTTCGACCTGCGTTTTTTAATTGGAGGTTGGAACTGGAATTTAGAACTGGAATTTGGAAGTGGAATTTGGAACTGGAATTTGAAAGTGAAATTTAGAGTTGGAATTTAGAATTGGAATTTGGAAGCAGAATTGAGAATTGGAATTTGAAGGTGGATTTTGGAATCTGAATTTGCAATTGGAATTTAGAACTGGAATTTGGAAATGGAATTTGGAAGTGGAATTTGGAATTAGAATTTAGAACTGGAATTTGGAAGCAGAATTTGTTATTGGAATTTGGAACTGGATTTTGGGATCAGAATTTGGAATTGGGATTTAGAACTGGAATATGGCAGTGGAATTTGGAAGTGGAATTTAGAATTGGAATTTTGAATGGGAACTTGGAATTGGAATTTAGAACTAAAATATGGGAGTGGAATTTGGAAGTGGAATTGAGAACTGGAATTTCGAACTGGAGTTTGGAAGTGAAATTTAGAATTTGAAATCCGAACTGGAATTTGGAAGTGGAATTTGGAATTGGAATTTGGAAGTGGATTTTTGAAACAGAATTGGGATTTGAATTTAGAAGTGGAATTTGGGAGTGGAATTTGGAATTGGAATTTAGAATTGGAATTTGGAACTGGAATTTGGAAGTGGAATTTGGAAGTGGAATGTAGAATTGGGATTTTGAAATTGAAATTGGAAGTGTTATTTGAAACTCAAATTTACAAGGGTACTTAGAAAGCAAACTTTTATCGATAAGGTGTAATTTCAATCTGGAATCATAATTTCAGGAAGCCATGGAAGTGCAACATGTGGAAGAGAATTATAACATCAGAAACTGGAAAAGGAAATCAGAAGGGAAATTGGGAACGGGATTGTGTAAGTGAATTTTTCGACCTGCGTTTTTTAATTGGAGGTTGGAACTGGAATTTTGAATTGGAATTTAGAAGTGGAATTTGATACCGAAATTTTGAAGTGAAATTTAGAGTTAAAATTTAGAACTGGAATATGGAAGTGGAATTTGGAACTGGAATTTGGAACTGGAATTTGAAAGTGAAATTTAGAGTTGGAATTTAGAATTGGAATTTGGAAGCAGAATATAGAATTGGAATTTGAAAGTGGATTTTGGAATCTGAATTTGCAATTGGAATTTAGAACTGGAATTTGGAAATGGAATTTGTTATTGGAATTTGGAACTGGATTTTGGGATCAGAATTTGGAATTGGGATTTAGAACTGGAATATGGCAGTGGAATTTGGAAGTGGAATTTAGAATTGGAATTTTGAATGGAATATGGAATTGGAATTTAGAACTAGAATATGGGAGTGGAATTTGGAAGTGGATTTTTGAAACAGAATTGGGATTTGAATTTAGAAGGGGAATTTGGGAGTGTAATTTGGAATTGGAATTTAGAATTGGAATTTGGAAGTGGAATTTGGTAGTGGAATGTGGAATTGGAATTTTGAAATTGAAATTGGAAGTGTTATTTGAAACACAAATTTACAAGGGTACTTAGAAAGCAAACTTTTATCGATAAGGTGTAATTTCAATCTGGAATCATAATTTCAGGAAGCCATGGAAGTGCAACATGTGGAAGAGAATTATAACATCAGAAACTGGAAAAGGAAATCAGAAGGGAAATTGGGAACGGGATTGTGTAAGTGAATTTTTCGACCTGCGTTTTTTAATTGGAGGTTGGAACTGGAATTTTGAATTGGAATTTAGAAGTGGAATTTGATACTGAAATTTTGAAGTGAAATTTAGAGTTAAAATTTAGAACTGGAATTTGGAAGTGGAATTTGGAACTGGAATTTGGAACTGGAATTTGAAAGTGAAATTTAGAGTTGGAATTTAGAATTGGAATTTGGAAGCAGAATTGAGAATTGGAATTTGAAGGTGGATTTTGGAATCTGAATTTGCAATTGGAATTTAGAACTGGAATTTGGAAATGGAATTTGGAAGTGGAATTTGGAATTAGAATTTAGAACTGGAATTTGGAAGCAGAATTTGTTATTGGAATTTGGAACTGGATTTTGGGATCAGAATTTGGAATTGGGATTTAGAACTGGAATATGGCAGTGGAATTTGGAAGTGGAATTTAGAATTGGAATTTTGAATGGGAACTTGGAATTGGAATTTAGAACTAAAATATGGGAGTGGAATTTGGAAGTGGAATTGAGAACTGGAATTTCGAACTGGAGTTTGGAAGTGAAATTTAGAATTTGAAATCCGAACTGGAATTTGGAAGTGGAATTTGGAATTGGAATTTGGAAGTGGATTTTTGAAACAGAATTGGGATTTGAATTTAGAAGTGGAATTTGGGAGTGGAATTTGGAATTGGAATTTAGAATTGGAATTTGGAACTGGAATTTGGAAGTGGAATTTGGAAGTGGAATGGAGAATTGGAATTTTGAAATTGAAATTGGAAGTGTTATTTGAAACACAAATTTACAAGGGTACTTAGAAAGCAAACTTTTATCGATAAGGTGTAATTTCAATCTGGAATCATAATTTCAGGAAGCCATGGAAGTGCAGCATGTGGAAGAGAATTATAACATCAGAAACTGGAAAAGGAAATCAGAAGGGAAATTGGGAACGGGATTGTGTAAGTGAATTTTTCGACCTGCGTTTTTTAATTGGAGGTTGGAACTGGAATTTTGAATTGGAATTTAGAAGTGGAATTTGATACTGAAATTTTGAAGTGAAATTTAGAGTTAAAATTTAGAACTGGAATTTGGAAGTGGAATTTGGAACTGGAATTTGGAACTGGAATTTGAAAGTGAAATTTAGAGTTGGAATTTAGAATTGGAATTTGGAAGCAGAATTTAGAATTGGAATTTGAAAGTGGATTTTGGAATCTGAATTTGCAATTGGAATTTAGAACTGGAATTTGGAAATGGAATTTGGAAGTGGAATTTGGAATTAGAATTTAGAACTGGAATTTGGAAGCAGAATTTGTTATTGGAATTTGGAACTGGATTTTGGGATCAGAATTTGGAATTGGGATTTAGAACTGGAATATGGCAGTGGAATTTGGAAGTGGAATTTAGAATTGGAATTTTGAATGGGAACTTGGAATTGGAATTTAGAACTAGAATATGGGAGTGGAATTTGGAAGTGGAATTGAGAACTGGAATTTCGAACTGGAGTTTGGAAGTGGAATTTAGAATCTGAAATCCGAACTGGAATTTGGAAGTGGAATTTGGAATTGGAATTTGGAAGTGGATTTTTGAAACAGAATTGGGATTTGAATTTAGAAGTGGAATTTGGGAGTGGAATTTGGAATTGGAATTTAGAATTGGAATTTGGAACTGGGATTTGGAAGTGGAATTTGGAAGTGGAATGTAGAATTGGAATTTTGAAATTGAAATTGGAAGTGTTATTTGAAACACAAATTTACAAGGGTACTTAGAAAGCAAACTTTTATCGATAAGGTGTAATTTCAATCTGGAATCATAATTTCAGGAAGCCATGGAAGTGCAGCATGTGGAAGAGAATTATAACATCAGAAACTGGAAAAGGAAATCAGAAGGGAAATTGGGAACGGGATTGTGTAAGTGAATTTTTCGACCTGCGTTTTTTAATTGGAGGTTGGAACTGGAATTTTGAATTGGAATTTAGAAGTGGAATTTGATACTGAAATTTTGAAGTGAAATTTAGAGTTAAAATTTAGAACTGGAATTTGGAAGTGGAATTTGGAACTGGAATTTGGAACTGGAATTTGAAAGTGAAATTTAGAGTTGGAATTTAGAATTGGAATTTGGAAGCAGAATTTAGAATTGGAATTTGAAAGTGGATTTTGGAATCTGAATTTGCAATTGGAATTTAGAACTGGAATTTGGAAATGGAATTTGGAAGTGGAATTTGGAATTAGAATTTAGAACTGGAATTTGGAAGCAGAATTTGTTATTGGAATTTGGAACTGGATTTTGGGATCAGAATTTGGAATTGGGATTTAGAACTGGAATATGGCAGTGGAATTTGGAAGTGGAATTTAGAATTGGAATTTTGAATGGGAACTTGGAATTGGAATTTAGAACTAGAATATGGGAGTGGAATTTGGAAGTGGAATTGAGAACTGGAATTTCGAACTGGAGTTTGGAAGTGGAATTTAGAATTTGAAATCCGAACTGGAATTTGGAAGTGGAATTTGGAATTGGAATTTGGAAGTGGATTTTTGAAACAGAATTGGGATTTGAATTTAGAAGGGGAATTTGGGAGTGTAATTTGGAATTGGAATTTAGAATTGGAATTTGGAACTGGAATTTGGAAGTGGAAATTGGTAGTGGAATGGAGAATTGGAATTTTGAAATTGAAATTGGAAGTGTTATTTGAAACACAAATTTACAAGGGTACTTAGAAAGCAAACTTTTATCGATAAGGTGTAATTTCAATCTGGAATCATAATTTCAGGAAGCCATGGAAGTGCAACATGTGGAAGAGAATTATAACATCAGAAACTGGAAAAGGAAATCAGAAGGGAAATTGGGAACGTGATTGTGTAAGTGAATTTTTCGACCTGCGTTTTTTAATTGGAGGTTGGAACTGGAATTTAGAACTGGAATTTGGAAGTGGAATTTGGAACTGGAATTTGAAAGTGAAATTTAGAGTTGGAATTTAGAATTGGAATTTGGAAGCAAAATTGAGAATTGGAATTTGAAGGTGGATTTTGGAATCTGAATTTGCAATTGGAATTTAGAACTGGAATTTGGAAATGGAATTTGGAAGTGGAATTTGGAATTAGAATTTAGAACTGGAATTTGGAAGCAGAATTTGTTATTGGAATTTGGAACTGGATTTTGGGATCAGAATTTGGAATTGGGATTTAGAACTGGAATATGGCAGTGGAATTTGGAAGTGGAATTTAGAATTGGAATTTTGAATGGGAACTTGGAATTGGAATTTAGAACTAAAATATGGGAGTGGAATTTGGAAGTGGAATTGAGAACTGGAATTTCGAACTGGAGTTTGGAAGTGAAATTTAGAATTTGAAATCCGAACTGGAATTTGGAAGTGGAATTTGGAATTGGAATTTGGAAGTGGATTTTTGAAACAGAATTGGGATTTGAATTTAGAAGTGGAATTTGGGAGTGGAATTTGGAATTGGAATTTAGAATTGGAATTTGGAACTGGAATTTGGAAGTGGAATTTGGAAGTGGAATGTAGAATTGGGATTTTGAAATTGAAATTGGAAGTGTTATTTGAAACTCAAATTTACAAGGGTACTTAGAAAGCAAACTTTTATCGATAAGGTGTAATTTCAATCTGGAATCATAATTTCAGGAAGCCATGGAAGTGCAACATGTGGAAGAGAATTATAACATCAGAAACTGGAAAAGGAAATCAGAAGGGAAATTGGGAACGGGATTGTGTAAGTGAATTTTTCGACCTGCGTTTTTTAATTGGAGGTTGGAACTGGAATTTTGAATTGGAATTTAGAAGTGGAATTTGATACCGAAATTTTGAAGTGAAATTTAGAGTTAAAATTTAGAACTGGAATTTGGAAGTGGAATTTGGAACTGGAATTTGGAACTGGAATTTGAAAGTGAAATTTAGAGTTGGAATTTAGAATTTGAATTTGGAAGCAGAATATAGAATTGGAATTTGAAAGTGGATTTTGGAATCTGAATTTGCAATTGGAATTTAGAACTGGAATTTGGAAATGGAATTTGTTATTGGAATTTGGAACTGGATTTTGGGATCAGAATTTGGAATTGGGATTTAGAACTGGAATATGGCAGTGGAATTTGGAAGTGGAATTTAGAATTGGAATTTTGAATGGGAATATGGAATTGGAATTTAGAACTAGAATATGGGAGTGGAATTTGGAAGTGGATTTTTGAAACAGAATTGGGATTTGAATTTAGAAGGGGAATTTGGGAGTGTAATTTGGAATTGGAATTTAGAATTGGAATTTGGAACTGGAATTTGGAAGTGGAATTTGGTAGTGGAATGTAGAATTGGAATTTTGAAATTGAAATTGGAAGTGTTATTTGAAACACAAATTTACAAGGGTACTTAGAAAGCAAACTTTTATCGATAAGGTGTAATTTCAATCTGGAATCATAATTTCAGGAAGCCATGGAAGTGCAACATGTGGAAGAGAATTATAACATCAGAAACTGGAAAAGGAAATCAGAAGGGAAATTGGGAACGGGATTGTGTAAGTGAATTTTTCGACCTGCCTTTTTTAATTGGAGGTTGGAACTGGAATTTTGAATTGGAATTTAGAAGTGGAATTTGATACTGAAATTTTGAAGTGAAATTTAGAGTTAAAATTTAGAACTGGAATTTGGAAGTGGAATTTGGAACTGGAATTTTAAAGTGAAATTTAGAGTTGGAATTTAGAATTGGAATTTGGAAGCAGAATTGAGAATTGGAATTTGAAGGTGGATTTTGGAATCTGAATTTGCAATTGGAATTTAGAACTGGAATTTGGAAAATGGAATTTGGAAGTGGAATTTGGAATTAGAATTTAGAACTGGAATTTGGAAGCAGAATTTGTTATTGGAATTTGGAACTGGATTTTGGGATCAGAATTTGGAATTGGGATTTAGAACTGGAATATGGCAGTGGAATTTGGAAGTGGAATTTAGAATTGGAATTTTGAATGGGAACTTGGAATTGGAATTTAGAACTAAAATATGGGAGTGGAATTTGGAAGTGGAATTGAGAACTGGAATTTCGAACTGGAGTTTGGAAGTGAAATTTAGAATTTGAAATCCGAACTGGAATTTGGAAGTGGAATTTGGAATTGGAATTTGGAAGTGGATTTTTGAAACAGAATTGGGATTTGAATTTAGAAGTGGAATTTGGGAGTGGAATTTGGAATTGGAATTTAGAATTGGAATTTGGAACTGGAATTTGGAAGTGGAATTTGGAAGTGGAATGGAGAATTGGAATTTTGAAATTGAAATTGGAAGTGTTATTTGAAACACAAATTTACAAGGGTACTTAGAAAGCAAACTTTTATCGATAAGGTGTAATTTCAATCTGGAATCATAATTTCAGGAAGCCATGGAAGTGCAGCATGTGGAAGAGAATTATAACATCAGAAACTGGAAAAGGAAATCAGAAGGGAAATTGGGAACGGGATTGTGTAAGTGAATTTTTCGACCTGCGTTTTTTAATTGGAGGTTGGAACTGGAATTTTGAATTGGAATTTAGAAGTGGAATTTGATACTGAAATTTTGAAGTGAAATTTAGAGTTAAAATTTAGAACTGGAATTTGGAAGTGGAATTTGGAACTGGAATTTGGAACTGGAATTTGAAAGTGAAATTTAGAGTTGGAATTTAGAATTGGAATTTGGAAGCAGAATTTAGAATTGGAATTTGAAAGTGGATTTTGGAATCTGAATTTGCAATTGGAATTTAGAACTGGAATTTGGAAATGGAATTTGGAAGTGGAATTTGGAATTAGAATTTAGAACTGGAATTTGGAAGCAGAATTTGTTATTGGAATTTGGAACTGGATTTTGGGATCAGAATTTGGAATTGGGATTTAGAACTGGAATATGGCAGTGGAATTTGGAAGTGGAATTTAGAATTGGAATTTTGAATGGGAACTTGGAATTGAAATTTAGAACTAGAATATGGGAGTGGAATTTGGAAGTGGAATTGAGAACTGGAATTTCGAACTGGAGTTTGGAAGTGGAATTTAGAATCTGAAATCCGAACTGGAATTTGGAAGTGGAATTTGGAATTGGAATTTGGAAGTGGATTTTTGAAACAGAATTGGGATTTGAATTTAGAAGTGGAATTTGGGAGTGGAATTTGGAATTGGAATTTAGAATTGGAATTTGGAACTGGGATTTGGAAGTGGAATTTGGAAGTGGAATGTAGAATTGGAATTTTGAAATTGAAATTGGAAGTGTTATTTGAAACACAAATTTACAAGGGTACTTAGAAAGCAAACTTTTATCGATAAGGTGTAATTTCAATCTGGAATCATAATTTCAGGAAGCCATGGAAGTGCAGCATGTGGAAGAGAATTATAACATCAGAAACTGGAAAAGGAAATCAGAAGGGAAATTGGGAACGGGATTGTGTAAGTGAATTTTTCGACCTGCGTTTTTTAATTGGAGGTTGGAACTGGAATTTTGAATTGGAATTTAGAAGTGGAATTTGATACTGAAATTTTGAAGTGAAATTTAGAGTTAAAATTTAGAACTGGAATTTGGAAGTGGAATTTGGAACTGGAATTTGGAACTGGAATTTGAAAGTGAAA
The DNA here is from genome assembly GCF_028372415.1 of Notamacropus eugenii. Classification (NCBI taxonomy): domain Eukaryota; kingdom Metazoa; phylum Chordata; class Mammalia; order Diprotodontia; family Macropodidae; genus Notamacropus; species Notamacropus eugenii. The sequence goes on along the minus strand of NW_027325235.1, from coordinate 43,557 downwards.
TTTAGAGTTGGAATTTAGAATTGGAATTTGGAAGCAGAATTTAGAATTGGAATTTGAAAGTGGATTTTGGAATCTGAATTTGCAATTGGAATTTAGAACTGGAATTTGGAAATGGAATTTGGAAGTGGAATTTGGAATTAGAATTTAGAACTGGAATTTGGAAGCAGAATTTGTTATTGGAATTTGGAACTGGATTTTGGGATCAGAATTTGGAATTGGGATTTAGAACTGGAATATGGCAGTGGAATTTGGAAGTGGAATTTAGAATTGGAATTTTGAATGGGAACTTGGAATTGGAATTTAGAACTAGAATATGGGAGTGGAATATGGAAGTGGAATTGAGAACTGGAATTTCGAACTGGAGTTTGGAAGTGGAATTTAGAATTTGAAATCCGAACTGGAATTTGGAAGTGGAATTTGGAATTGGAATTTGGAAGTGGATTTTTGAAACAGAATTGGGATTTGAATTTAGAAGGGGAATTTGGGAGTGTAATTTGGAATTGGAATTTAGAATTGGAATTTGGAACTGGAATTTGGAAGTGGAAATTGGTAGTGGAATGTAGAATTGGGATTTTGAAATTGAAATTGGAAGTGTTATTTGAAACACAAATTTACAAGGGTACTTAGAAAGCAAACTTTTATCGATAAGGTGTAATTTCAATCTGGAATCATAATTTCAGGAAGCCATGGAAGTGCAGCATGTGGAAGAGAATTATAACATCAGAAACTGGAAAAGGAAATCAGAAGGGAAATTGGGAACGGGATTGTGTAAGTGAATTTTTCGACCTGCCTTTTTTAATTGGAGGTTGGAACTGGAATTTTGAATTGGAATTTAGAAGTGGAATTTGATACTGAAATTTTGAAGTGAAATTTAGAGTTAAAATTTAGAACTGGAATTTGGAAGTGGAATTTGGAACTGGAATTTGAAAGTGAAATTTAGAGTTGGAATTTAGAATTGGAATTTGGAAGCAGAATTTAGAATTGGAAATTGAAAGTGGATTTTGGAATCTGAATTTGCAATTGGAATTTAGAACTGGAATTTGGAAATGGAATTTGCAAGTGGAATTTGGAATTAGAATTTAGAACTGGAATTTGGAAGCAGAATTTGTTATTGGAATTTGGAACTGGATTTTGGGATCAGAATTTGGAATTGGGATTTAGAACTGAAATATGGCAGTGGAATTTGGAAGTGGAATTTAGAATTTGAAATCCAAACTGGAATTTGGAAATGGAATTTGGAAGTGGATTTTTGAAACAGAATGGGGATTTGAATTTAGAAGTGGAATTTGGGAGTGGAATTTGGAATTGGAATTTAGAATTGGAATTTGGAACTGGAATTTGGAAGTGGAATTTGGAAGTGGAATGTAGAATTGGAATTTTGAAATTGAAATTGGAAGTGTTATTTGAAACACAAATTTACAAGGGTACTTAGAAAGCAAACTTTTATTGATAAGGTGTAATATCAATCTGGAATCATAATTTCAGGAAGCCATGGAAGTGCAACATGTGGAAGATAATTATAACATCAGAAACTGAAAAAGGAAATCAGAAGGGAAATTGGGAACGGGATTGTGTAAGTGAATTTTTCGACCTGCGTTTTTTAATTGGAGGTTGGAACTGGAATTTGAATTGGAATTTAGAAGTGGAATTTGATACTGAAATTTTGAAGTGAAATTTAGAGTTAAAATTTAGAACTGGAATTTGGAACTGGAATTTGGAACTGGAATTTGAAAGTGAAATTTAGAGTTGGAATTTAGAATTGGAATTTGGAAGCAGAATTTAGAATTGGAATTTGAAGGTGGATTTTGGAATCTGAATTTGCAATTGGAATTTAGAACTGGAATTTGGAAATGGAATTTGGAAGTGGAATTTGGAATTAGAATTTAGAACTGGAATTTGGAAGCAGAATTTGTTATTGGAATTTGGAACTGGATTTTGGGATCAGAATTTGGAATTGGGATTTAGAACTGGAATATGGCAGTGGAATTTGGAAGTGGAATTTAGAATTGGAATTTTGAATGGGAACTTGGAATTGGAATTTAGAACTAGAATATGGGAGTGGAATTTGGAAGTGGAATTGAGAACTGGAATTTCGAACTGGAGTTTGGAAGTGAAATTTAGAATTTGAAATGCGAACTGGAATTTGGAAGTGGAATTTGGAATTGGAATTTGGAAGTGGATTTTTGAAACAGAATTGGGATTTGAATTTAGAAGTGGAATTTGGGAGTGGAATTTGGAATTGGAATTTAGAATTGGAATTTGGACGTGGAATTTGGAAGTGGAATTTGGAAGTGGAATGTAGAATTGGAATTTTGAAATTGAAATTGGAAGTGTTATTTGAAACACAAATTTACAAGGGTACTTAGAAAGCAAACTTTTATCGATAAGGTGTAATTTCAATCTGGAATCATAATTTCAGGAAGCCATGGAAGTGCAACATGTGGAAGAGAATTATAACATCAGAAACTGGAAAAGGAAATCAGAAGGGAAATTGGGAACGTGATTGTGTAAGTGAATTTTTCGACCTGCGTTTTTTAATTGGAGGTTGGAACTGGAATTTAGAACTGGAATTTGGAAGTGGAATTTGGAACTGGAATTTGAAAGTGAAATTTAGAGTTGGAATTTAGAATTGGAATTTGGAAGCAGAATTGAGAATTGGAATTTGAAGGTGGATTTTGGAATCTGAATTTGCAATTGGAATTTAGAACTGGAATTTGGAAATGGAATTTGGAAGTGGAATTTGGAATTAGAATTTAGAACTGGAATTTGGAAGCAGAATTTGTTATTGGAATTTGGAACTGGATTTTGGGATCAGAATTTGGAATTGGGATTTAGAACTGGAATATGGCAGTGGAATTTGGAAGTGGAATTTAGAATTGGAATTTTGAATGGGAACTTGGAATTGGAATTTAGAACTAAAATATGGGAGTGGAATTTGGAAGTGGAATTGAGAACTGGAATTTCGAACTGGAGTTTGGAAGTGAAATTTAGAATTTGAAATCCGAACTGGAATTTGGAAGTGGAATTTGGAATTGGAATTTGGAAGTGGATTTTTGAAACAGAATTGGGATTTGAATTTAGAAGTGGAATTTGGGAGTGGAATTTGGAATTGGAATTTAGAATTGGAATTTGGAACTGGAATTTGGAAGTGGAATTTGGAAGTGGAATGTAGAATTGGGATTTTGAAATTGAAATTGGAAGTGTTATTTGAAACTCAAATTTACAAGGGTACTTAGAAAGCAAACTTTTATCGATAAGGTGTAATTTCAATCTGGAATCATAATTTCAGGAAGCCATGGAAGTGCAACATGTGGAAGAGAATTATAACATCAGAAACTGGAAAAGGAAATCAGAAGGGAAATTGGGAACGGGATTGTGTAAGTGAATTTTTCGACCTGCGTTTTTTAATTGGAGGTTGGAACTGGAATTTTGAATTGGAATTTAGAAGTGGAATTTGATACCGAAATTTTGAAGTGAAATTTAGAGTTAAAATTTAGAACTGGAATATGGAAGTGGAATTTGGAACTGGAATTTGGAACTGGAATTTGAAAGTGAAATTTAGAGTTGGAATTTAGAATTGGAATTTGGAAGCAGAATATAGAATTGGAATTTGAAAGTGGATTTTGGAATCTGAATTTGCAATTGGAATTTAGAACTGGAATTTGGAAATGGAATTTGTTATTGGAATTTGGAACTGGATTTTGGGATCAGAATTTGGAATTGGGATTTAGAACTGGAATATGGCAGTGGAATTTGGAAGTGGAATTTAGAATTGGAATTTTGAATGGAATATGGAATTGGAATTTAGAACTAGAATATGGGAGTGGAATTTGGAAGTGGATTTTTGAAACAGAATTGGGATTTGAATTTAGAAGGGGAATTTGGGAGTGTAATTTGGAATTGGAATTTAGAATTGGAATTTGGAAGTGGAATTTGGTAGTGGAATGTGGAATTGGAATTTTGAAATTGAAATTGGAAGTGTTATTTGAAACACAAATTTACAAGGGTACTTAGAAAGCAAACTTTTATCGATAAGGTGTAATTTCAATCTGGAATCATAATTTCAGGAAGCCATGGAAGTGCAACATGTGGAAGAGAATTATAACATCAGAAACTGGAAAAGGAAATCAGAAGGGAAATTGGGAACGGGATTGTGTAAGTGAATTTTTCGACCTGCGTTTTTTAATTGGAGGTTGGAACTGGAATTTTGAATTGGAATTTAGAAGTGGAATTTGATACTGAAATTTTGAAGTGAAATTTAGAGTTAAAATTTAGAACTGGAATTTGGAAGTGGAATTTGGAACTGGAATTTGGAACTGGAATTTGAAAGTGAAATTTAGAGTTGGAATTTAGAATTGGAATTTGGAAGCAGAATTGAGAATTGGAATTTGAAGGTGGATTTTGGAATCTGAATTTGCAATTGGAATTTAGAACTGGAATTTGGAAATGGAATTTGGAAGTGGAATTTGGAATTAGAATTTAGAACTGGAATTTGGAAGCAGAATTTGTTATTGGAATTTGGAACTGGATTTTGGGATCAGAATTTGGAATTGGGATTTAGAACTGGAATATGGCAGTGGAATTTGGAAGTGGAATTTAGAATTGGAATTTTGAATGGGAACTTGGAATTGGAATTTAGAACTAAAATATGGGAGTGGAATTTGGAAGTGGAATTGAGAACTGGAATTTCGAACTGGAGTTTGGAAGTGAAATTTAGAATTTGAAATCCGAACTGGAATTTGGAAGTGGAATTTGGAATTGGAATTTGGAAGTGGATTTTTGAAACAGAATTGGGATTTGAATTTAGAAGTGGAATTTGGGAGTGGAATTTGGAATTGGAATTTAGAATTGGAATTTGGAACTGGAATTTGGAAGTGGAATTTGGAAGTGGAATGTAGAATTGGGATTTTGAAATTGAAATTGGAAGTGTTATTTGAAACTCAAATTTACAAGGGTACTTAGAAAGCAAACTTTTATCGATAAGGTGTAATTTCAATCTGGAATCATAATTTCAGGAAGCCATGGAAGTGCAACATGTGGAAGAGAATTATAACATCAGAAACTGGAAAAGGAAATCAGAAGGGAAATTGGGAACGGGATTGTGTAAGTGAATTTTTCGACCTGCGTTTTTTAATTGGAGGTTGGAACTGGAATTTTGAATTGGAATTTAGAAGTGGAATTTGATACCGAAATTTTGAAGTGAAATTTAGAGTTAAAATTTAGAACTGGAATATGGAAGTGGAATTTGGAACTGGAATTTGGAACTGGAATTTGAAAGTGAAATTTAGAGTTGGAATTTAGAATTGGAATTTGGAAGCAGAATATAGAATTGGAATTTGAAAGTGGATTTTGGAATCTGAATTTGCAATTGGAATTTAGAACTGGAATTTGGAAATGGAATTTGTTATTGGAATTTGGAACTGGATTTTGGGATCAGAATTTGGAATTGGGATTTAGAACTGGAATATGGCAGTGGAATTTGGAAGTGGAATTTAGAATTGGAATTTTGAATGGAATATGGAATTGGAATTTAGAACTAGAATATGGGAGTGGAATTTGGAAGTGGATTTTTGAAACAGAATTGGGATTTGAATTTAGAAGGGGAATTTGGGAGTGTAATTTGGAATTGGAATTTAGAATTGGAATTTGGAAGTGGAATTTGGTAGTGGAATGTGGAATTGGAATTTTGAAATTGAAATTGGAAGTGTTATTTGAAACACAAATTTACAAGGGTACTTAGAAAGCAAACTTTTATCGATAAGGTGTAATTTCAATCTGGAATCATAATTTCAGGAAGCCATGGAAGTGCAACATGTGGAAGAGAATTATAACATCAGAAACTGGAAAAGGAAATCAGAAGGGAAATTGGGAACGGGATTGTGTAAGTGAATTTTTCGACCTGCGTTTTTTAATTGGAGGTTGGAACTGGAATTTTGAATTGGAATTTAGAAGTGGAATTTGATACTGAAATTTTGAAGTGAAATTTAGAGTTAAAATTTAGAACTGGAATTTGGAAGTGGAATTTGGAACTGGAATTTGGAACTGGAATTTGAAAGTGAAATTTAGAGTTGGAATTTAGAATTGGAATTTGGAAGCAGAATTGAGAATTGGAATTTGAAGGTGGATTTTGGAATCTGAATTTGCAATTGGAATTTAGAACTGGAATTTGGAAATGGAATTTGGAAGTGGAATTTGGAATTAGAATTTAGAACTGGAATTTGGAAGCAGAATTTGTTATTGGAATTTGGAACTGGATTTTGGGATCAGAATTTGGAATTGGGATTTAGAACTGGAATATGGCAGTGGAATTTGGAAGTGGAATTTAGAATTGGAATTTTGAATGGGAACTTGGAATTGGAATTTAGAACTAAAATATGGGAGTGGAATTTGGAAGTGGAATTGAGAACTGGAATTTCGAACTGGAGTTTGGAAGTGAAATTTAGAATTTGAAATCCGAACTGGAATTTGGAAGTGGAATTTGGAATTGGAATTTGGAAGTGGATTTTTGAAACAGAATTGGGATTTGAATTTAGAAGTGGAATTTGGGAGTGGAATTTGGAATTGGAATTTAGAATTGGAATTTGGAACTGGAATTTGGAAGTGGAATTTGGAAGTGGAATGTAGAATTGGGATTTTGAAATTGAAATTGGAAGTGTTATTTGAAACTCAAATTTACAAGGGTACTTAGAAAGCAAACTTTTATCGATAAGGTGTAATTTCAATCTGGAATCATAATTTCAGGAAGCCATGGAAGTGCAACATGTGGAAGAGAATTATAACATCAGAAACTGGAAAAGGAAATCAGAAGGGAAATTGGGAACGGGATTGTGTAAGTGAATTTTTCGACCTGCGTTTTTTAATTGGAGGTTGGAACTGGAATTTTGAATTGGAATTTAGAAGTGGAATTTGATACCGAAATTTTGAAGTGAAATTTAGAGTTAAAATTTAGAACTGGAATATGGAAGTGGAATTTGGAACTGGAATTTGGAACTGGAATTTGAAAGTGAAATTTAGAGTTGGAATTTAGAATTGGAATTTGGAAGCAGAATATAGAATTGGAATTTGAAAGTGGATTTTGGAATCTGAATTTGCAATTGGAATTTAGAACTGGAATTTGGAAATGGAATTTGTTATTGGAATTTGGAACTGGATTTTGGGATCAGAATTTGGAATTGGGATTTAGAACTGGAATATGGCAGTGGAATTTGGAAGTGGAATTTAGAATTGGAATTTTGAATGGAATATGGAATTGGAATTTAGAACTAGAATATGGGAGTGGAATTTGGAAGTGGATTTTTGAAACAGAATTGGGATTTGAATTTAGAAGGGGAATTTGGGAGTGTAATTTGGAATTGGAATTTAGAATTGGAATTTGGAAGTGGAATTTGGTAGTGGAATGTGGAATTGGAATTTTGAAATTGAAATTGGAAGTGTTATTTGAAACACAAATTTACAAGGGTACTTAGAAAGCAAACTTTTATCGATAAGGTGTAATTTCAATCTGGAATCATAATTTCAGGAAGCCATGGAAGTGCAACATGTGGAAGAGAATTATAACATCAGAAACTGGAAAAGGAAATCAGAAGGGAAATTGGGAACGGGATTGTGTAAGTGAATTTTTCGACCTGCGTTTTTTAATTGGAGGTTGGAACTGGAATTTTGAATTGGAATTTAGAAGTGGAATTTGATACTGAAATTTTGAAGTGAAATTTAGAGTTAAAATTTAGAACTGGAATTTGGAAGTGGAATTTGGAAGTGGAATTTGGAACTGGAATTTGAAAGTGAAATTTAGAGTTGGAATTTAGAATTGGAATTTGGAAGCAGAATTGAGAATTGGAATTTGAAGGTGGATTTTGGAATCTGAATTTGCAATTGGAATTTAGAACTGGAATTTGGAAATGGAATTTGGAAGTGGAATTTGGAATTAGAATTTAGAACTGGAATTTGGAAGCAGAATTTGTTATTGGAATTTGGAACTGGATTTTGGGATCAGAATTTGGAATTGGGATTTAGAACTGGAATATGGCAGTGGAATTTGGAAGTGGAATTTAGAATTGGAATTTTGAATGGGAACTTGGAATTGGAATTTAGAACTAAAATATGGGAGTGGAATTTGGAAGTGGAATTGAGAACTGGAATTTCGAACTGGAGTTTGGAAGTGAAATTTAGAATTTGAAATCCGAACTGGAATTTGGAAGTGGAATTTGGAATTGGAATTTGGAAGTGGATTTTTGAAACAGAATTGGGATTTGAATTTAGAAGTGGAATTTGGGAGTGGAATTTGGAATTGGAATTTAGAATTGGAATTTGGAACTGGAATTTGGAAGTGGAATTTGGAAGTGGATTGGAGAATTGGAATTTTGAAATTGAAATTGGAAGTGTTATTTGAAACTCAAATTTACAAGGGTACTTAGAAAGCAAACTTTTATCGATAAGGTGTAATTTCAATCTGGAATCATAATTTCAGGAAGCCATGGAAGTGCAGCATGTGGAAGAGAATTATAACATCAGAAACTGGAAAAGGAAATCAGAAGGGAAATTGGGAACGGGATTGTGTAAGTGAATTTTTCGACCTGCGTTTTTTAATTGGAGGTTGGAACTGGAATTTTGAATTGGAATTTAGAAGTGGAATTTGATACTGAAATTTTGAAGTGAAATTTAGAGTTAAAATTTAGAACTGGAATTTGGAAGTGGAATTTGGAACTGGAATTTGGAACTGGAATTTGAAAGTGAAATTTAGAGTTGGAATTTAGAATTGGAATTTGGAAGCAGAATTTAGAATTGGAATTTGAAAGTGGATTTTGGAATCTGAATTTGCAATTGGAATTTAGAACTGGAATTTGGAAATGGAATTTGGAAGTGGAATTTGGAATTAGAATTTAGAACTGGAATTTGGAAGCAGAATTTGTTATTGGAATTTGGAACTGGATTTTGGGATCAGAATTTGGAATTGGGATTTAGAACTGGAATATGGCAGTGGAATTTGGAAGTGGAATTTAGAATTGGAATTTTGAATGGGAACTTGGAATTGGAATTTAGAACTAGAATATGGGAGTGGAATTTGGAAGTGGAATTGAGAACTGGAATTTCGAACTGGAGTTTGGAAGTGGAATTTAGAATCTGAAATCCGAACTGGAATTTGGAAGTGGAATTTGGAATTGGAATTTGGAAGTGGATTTTTGAAACAGAATTGGGATTTGAATTTAGAAGTGGAATTTGGGAGTGGAATTTGGAATTGGAATTTAGAATTGGAATTTGGAACTGGGATTTGGAAGTGGAATTTGGAAGTGGAATGTAGAATTGGAATTTTGAAATTGAAATTGGAAGTGTTATTTGAAACACAAATTTACAAGGGTACTTAGAAAGCAAACTTTTATCGATAAGGTGTAATTTCAATCTGGAATCATAATTTCAGGAAGCCATGGAAGTGCAGCATGTGGAAGAGAATTATAACATCAGAAACTGGAAAAGGAAATCAGAAGGGAAATTGGGAACGGGATTGTGTAAGTGAATTTTTCGACCTGCGTTTTTTAATTGGAGGTTGGAACTGGAATTTTGAATTGGAATTTAGAAGTGGAATTTGATACTGAAATTTTGAAGTGAAATTTAGAGTTAAAATTTAGAACTGGAATTTGGAAGTGGAATTTGGAACTGGAATTTGGAACTGGAATTTGAAAGTGAAATTTAGAGTTGGAATTTAGAATTGGAATTTGGAAGCAGAATTTAGAATTGGAATTTGAAAGTGGATTTTGGAATCTGAATTTGCAATTGGAATTTAGAACTGGAATTTGGAAATGGAATTTGGAAGTGGAATTTGGAATTAGAATTTAGAACTGGAATTTGGAAGCAGAATTTGTTATTGGAATTTGGAACTGGATTTTGGGATCAGAATTTGGAATTGGGATTTAGAACTGGAATATGGCAGTGGAATTTGGAAGTGGAATTTAGAATTGGAATTTTGAATGGGAACTTGGAATTGGAATTTAGAACTAGAATATGGGAGTGGAATTTGGAAGTGGAATTGAGAACTGGAATTTCGAACTGGAGTTTGGAAGTGGAATTTAGAATTTGAAATCCGAACTGGAATTTGGAAGTGGAATTTGGAATTGGAATTTGGAAGTGGATTTTTGAAACAGAATTGGGATTTGAATTTAGAAGGGGAATTTGGGAGTGTAATTTGGAATTGGAATTTAGAATTGGAATTTGGAACTGGAATTTGGAAGTGGAAATTGGTAGTGGAATGGAGAATTGGAATTTTGAAATTGAAATTGGAAGTGTTATTTGAAACACAAATTTACAAGGGTACTTAGAAAGCAAACTTTTATCGATAAGGTGTAATTTCAATCTGGAATCATAATTTCAGGAAGCCATGGAAGTGCAACATGTGGAAGAGAATTATAACATCAGAAACTGGAAAAGGAAATCAGAAGGGAAATTGGGAACGTGATTGTGTAAGTGAATTTTTCGACCTGCGTTTTTTAATTGGAGGTTGGAACTGGAATTTAGAACTGGAATTTGGAAGTGGAATTTGGAACTGGAATTTGAAAGTGAAATTTAGAGTTGGAATTTAGAATTGGAATTTGGAAGCAGAATTGAGAATTGGAATTTGAAGGTGGATTTTGGAATCTGAATTTGCAATTGGAATTTAGAACTGGAATTTGGAAATGGAATTTGGAAGTGGAATTTGGAATTAGAATTTAGAACTGGAATTTGGAAGCAGAATTTGTTATTGGAATTTGGAACTGGATTTTGGGATCAGAATTTGGAATTGGGATTTAGAACTGGAATATGGCAGTGGAATTTGGAAGTGGAATTTAGAATTGGAATTTTGAATGGGAACTTGGAATTGGAATTTAGAACTAAAATATGGGAGTGGAATTTGGAAGTGGAATTGAGAACTGGAATTTCGAACTGGAGTTTGGAAGTGAAATTTAGAATTTGAAATCCGAACTGGAATTTGGAAGTGGAATTTGGAATTGGAATTTGGAAGTGGATTTTTGAAACAGAATTGGGATTTGAATTTAGAAGTGGAATTTGGGAGTGGAATTTGGAATTGGAATTTAGAATTGGAATTTGGAACTGGAATTTGGAAGTGGAATTTGGAAGTGGAATGTAGAATTGGGATTTTGAAATTGAAATTGGAAGTGTTATTTGAAACTCAAATTTACAAGGGTACTTAGAAAGCAAACTTTTATCGATAAGGTGTAATTTCAATCTGGAATCATAATTTCAGGAAGCCATGGAAGTGCAACATGTGGAAGAGAATTATAACATCAGAAACTGGAAAAGGAAATCAGAAGGGAAATTGGGAACGGGATTGTGTAAGTGAATTTTTCGACCTGCGTTTTTTAATTGGAGGTTGGAACTGGAATTTTGAATTGGAATTTAGAAGTGGAATTTGATACCGAAATTTTGAAGTGAAATTTAGAGTTAAAATTTAGAACTGGAATTTGGAAGTGGAATTTGGAACTGGAATTTGGAACTGGAATTTGAAAGTGAAATTTAGAGTTGGAATTTAGAATTTGAATTTGGAAGCAGAATATAGAATTGGAATTTGAAAGTGGATTTTGGAATCTGAATTTGCAATTGGAATTTAGAACTGGAATTTGGAAATGGAATTTGTTATTGGAATTTGGAACTGGATTTTGGGATCAGAATTTGGAATTGGGATTTAGAACTGGAATATGGCAGTGGAATTTGGAAGTGGAATTTAGAATTGGAATTTTGAATGGGAATATGGAATTGGAATTTAGAACTAGAATATGGGAGTGGAATTTGGAAGTGGATTTTTGAAACAGAATTGGGATTTGAATTTAGAAGGGGAATTTGGGAGTGTAATTTGGAATTGGAATTTAGAATTGGAATTTGGAACTGGAATTTGGAAGTGGAATTTGGTAGTGGAATGTAGAATTGGAATTTTGAAATTGAAATTGGAAGTGTTATTTGAAACACAAATTTACAAGGGTACTTAGAAAGCAAACTTTTATCGATAAGGTGTAATTTCAATCTGGAATCATAATTTCAGGAAGCCATGGAAGTGCAACATGTGGAAGAGAATTATAACATCAGAAACTGGAAAAGGAAATCAGAAGGGAAATTGGGAACGGGATTGTGTAAGTGAATTTTTCGACCTGCCTTTTTTAATTGGAGGTTGGAACTGGAATTTTGAATTGGAATTTAGAAGTGGAATTTGATACTGAAATTTTGAAGTGAAATTTAGAGTTAAAATTTAGAACTGGAATTTGGAAGTGGAATTTGGAACTGGAATTTTAAAGTGAAATTTAGAGTTGGAATTTAGAATTGGAATTTGGAAGCAGAATTGAGAATTGGAATTTGAAGGTGGATTTTGGAATCTGAATTTGCAATTGGAATTTAGAACTGGAATTTGGAAAATGGAATTTGGAAGTGGAATTTGGAATTAGAATTTAGAACTGGAATTTGGAAGCAGAATTTGTTATTGGAATTTGGAACTGGATTTTGGGATCAGAATTTGGAATTGGGATTTAGAACTGGAATATGGCAGTGGAATTTGGAAGTGGAATTTAGAATTGGAATTTTGAATGGGAACTTGGAATTGGAATTTAGAACTAAAATATGGGAGTGGAATTTGGAAGTGGAATTGAGAACTGGAATTTCGAACTGGAGTTTGGAAGTGAAATTTAGAATTTGAAATCCGAACTGGAATTTGGAAGTGGAATTTGGAATTGGAATTTGGAAGTGGATTTTTGAAACAGAATTGGGATTTGAATTTAGAAGTGGAATTTGGGAGTGGAATTTGGAATTGGAATTTAGAATTGGAATTTGGAACTGGAATTTGGAAGTGGAATTTGGAAGTGGAATGGAGAATTGGAATTTTGAAATTGAAATTGGAAGTGTTATTTGAAACACAAATTTACAAGGGTACTTAGAAAGCAAACTTTTATCGATAAGGTGTAATTTCAATCTGGAATCATAATTTCAGGAAGCCATGGAAGTGCAGCATGTGGAAGAGAATTATAACATCAGAAACTGGAAAAGGAAATCAGAAGGGAAATTGGGAACGGGATTGTGTAAGTGAATTTTTCGACCTGCGTTTTTTAATTGGAGGTTGGAACTGGAATTTTGAATTGGAATTTAGAAGTGGAATTTGATACTGAAATTTTGAAGTGAAATTTAGAGTTAAAATTTAGAACTGGAATTTGGAAGTGGAATTTGGAACTGGAATTTGGAACTGGAATTTGAAAGTGAAATTTAGAGTTGGAATTTAGAATTGGAATTTGGAAGCAGAATTTAGAATTGGAATTTGAAAGTGGATTTTGGAATCTGAATTTGCAATTGGAATTTAGAACTGGAATTTGGAAATGGAATTTGGAAGTGGAATTTGGAATTAGAATTTAGAACTGGAATTTGGAAGCAGAATTTGTTATTGGAATTTGGAACTGGATTTTGGGATCAGAATTTGGAATTGGGATTTAGAACTGGAATATGGCAGTGGAATTTGGAAGTGGAATTTAGAATTGGAATTTTGAATGGGAACTTGGAATTGAAATTTAGAACTAGAATATGGGAGTGGAATTTGGAAGTGGAATTGAGAACTGGAATTTCGAACTGGAGTTTGGAAGTGGAATTTAGAATCTGAAATCCGAACTGGAATTTGGAAGTGGAATTTGGAATTGGAATTTGGAAGTGGATTTTTGAAACAGAATTGGGATTTGAATTTAGAAGTGGAATTTGGGAGTGGAATTTGGAATTGGAATTTAGAATTGGAATTTGGAACTGGGATTTGGAAGTGGAATTTGGAAGTGGAATGTAGAATTGGAATTTTGAAATTGAAATTGGAAGTGTTATTTGAAACACAAATTTACAAGGGTACTTAGAAAGCAAACTTTTATCGATAAGGTGTAATTTCAATCTGGAATCATAATTTCAGGAAGCCATGGAAGTGCAGCATGTGGAAGAGAATTATAACATCAGAAACTGGAAAAGGAAATCAGAAGGGAAATTGGGAACGGGATTGTGTAAGTGAATTTTTCGACCTGCGTTTTTTAATTGGAGGTTGGAACTGGAATTTTGAATTGGAATTTAGAAGTGGAATTTGATACTGAAATTTTGAAGTGAAATTTAGAGTTAAAATTTAGAACTGGAATTTGGAAGTGGAATTTGGAACTGGAATTTGAAAGTGAAATTTAGAGTTGGAATTTAGAATTGGAATTTGGAAGCAGAATTTAGAATTGGAATTTGAAAGTGGATTTTGGAATCTGAATTTGCAATTGGAATTTAGAACTGGAATTTGGAAATGGAATTTGGAAGTGGAATTTGGAATTAGAATTTAGAACTGGAATTTGGAAGCAGAATTTGTTATTGGAATTTGGAACTGGATTTTGGGATCAGAATTTGGAATTGGGATTTAGAACTGGAATATGGCAGTGGAATTTGGAAGTGGAATTTAGAATTGGAATTTTGAATGGGAACTTGGAATTGGAATTTAGAACTAGAATATGGGAGTGGAATATGGAAGTGGAATTGAGAACTGGAATTTCGAACTGGAGTTTGGAAGTGGAATTTAGAATTTGAAATCCGAACTGGAATTTGGAAGTGGAATTTGGAATTGGAATTTGGAAGTGGATTTTTGAAACAGAATTGGGATTTGAATTTAGAAGGGGAATTTGGGAGTGTAATTTGGAATTGGAATTTAGAATTGGAATTTGGAACTGGAATTTGGAAGTGGAAATTGGTAGTGGAATGTAGAATTGGGATTTTGAAATTGAAATTGGAAGTGTTATTTGAAACACAAATTTACAAGGGTACTTAGAAAGCAAACTTTTATCGATAAGGTGTAATTTCAATCTGGAATCATAATTTCAGGAAGCCATGGAAGTGCAGCATGTGGAAGAGAATTATAACATCAGAAACTGGAAAAGGAAATCAGAAGGGAAATTGGGAACGGGATTGTGTAAGTGAATTTTTCGACCTGCCTTTTTTAATTGGAGGTTGGAACTGGAATTTTGAATTGGAATTTAGAAGTGGAATTTGATACTGAAATTTTGAAGTGAAATTTAGAGTTAAAATTTAGAACTGGAATTTGGAAGTGGAATTTGGAACTGGAATTTGAAAGTGAAATTTAGAGTTGGAATTTAGAATTGGAATTTGGAAGCAGAATTTAGAATTGGAAATTGAAAGTGGATTTTGGAATCTGAATTTGCAATTGGAATTTAGAACTGGAATTTGGAAATGGAATTTGCAAGTGGAATTTGGAATTAGAATTTAGAACTGGAATTTGGAAGCAGAATTTGTTATTGGAATTTGGAACTGGATTTTGGGATCAGAATTTGGAATTGGGATTTAGAACTGAAATATGGCAGTGGAATTTGGAAGTGGAATTTAGAATTTGAAATCCAAACTGGAATTTGGAAATGGAATTTGGAAGTGGATTTTTGAAACAGAATGGGGATTTGAATTTAGAAGTGGAATTTGGGAGTGGAATTTGGAATTGGAATTTAGAATTGGAATTTGGAACTGGAATTTGGAAGTGGAATTTGGAAGTGGAATGTAGAATTGGAATTTTGAAATTGAAATTGGAAGTGTTATTTGAAACACAAATTTACAAGGGTACTTAGAAAGCAAACTTTTATTGATAAGGTGTAATATCAATCTGGAATCATAATTTCAGGAAGCCATGGAAGTGCAACATGTGGAAGATAATTATAACATCAGAAACTGAAAAAGGAAATCAGAAGGGAAATTGGGAACGGGATTGTGTAAGTGAATTTTTCGACCTGCGTTTTTTAATTGGAGGTTGGAACTGGAATTTGAATTGGAATTTAGAAGTGGAATTTGATACTGAAATTTTGAAGTGAAATTTAGAGTTAAAATTTAGAACTGGAATTTGGAACTGGAATTTGGAACTGGAATTTGAAAGTGAAATTTAGAGTTGGAATTTAGAATTGGAATTTGGAAGCAGAATTTAGAATTGGAATTTGAAGGTGGATTTTGGAATCTGAATTTGCAATTGGAATTTAGAACTGGAATTTGGAAATGGAATTTGGAAGTGGAATTTGGAATTAGAATTTAGAACTGGAATTTGGAAGCAGAATTTGTTATTGGAATTTGGAACTGGATTTTGGGATCAGAATTTGGAATTGGGATTTAGAACTGGAATATGGCAGTGGAATTTGGAAGTGGAATTTAGAATTGGAATTTTGAATGGGAACTTGGAATTGGAATTTAGAACTAGAATATGGGAGTGGAATTTGGAAGTGGAATTGAGAACTGGAATTTCGAACTGGAGTTTGGAAGTGAAATTTAGAATTTGAAATGCGAACTGGAATTTGGAAGTGGAATTTGGAATTGGAATTTGGAAGTGGATTTTTGAAACAGAATTGGGATTTGAATTTAGAAGTGGAATTTGGGAGTGGAATTTGGAATTGGAATTTAGAATTGGAATTTGGACGTGGAATTTGGAAGTGGAATTTGGAAGTGGAATGTAGAATTGGAATTTTGAAATTGAAATTGGAAGTGTTATTTGAAACACAAATTTACAAGGGTACTTAGAAAGCAAACTTTTATCGATAAGGTGTAATTTCAATCTGGAATCATAATTTCAGGAAGCCATGGAAGTGCAACATGTGGAAGAGAATTATAACATCAGAAACTGGAAAAGGAAATCAGAAGGGAAATTGGGAACGGGATTGTGTAAGTGAATTTTTCGACCTGCGTTTTTTAATTGGAGGTTGGAACTGGAATTTTGAATTGGAATTTAGAAGTGGAATTTGATACCGAAATTTTGAAGTGAAATTTAGAGTTAAAATTTAGAACTGGAATTTGGAAGTGGAATTTGGAACTGGAATTTGAAAGTGAAATTTAGAGTTGGAATTTAGAATTGGAATTTGGAAGCAGAATTTAGAATTGGAATTTGAAAGTGGATTTTGGAATCTGAATTTGCAATTGGAATTTAGAACTGGAATTTGGAAATGGAATTTGGAAGTGGAATTTGGAATTAGAATTTAGAACTGGAATTTGGAAGCAGAATTTGTTATTGGAATTTGGAACTGGATTTTGGGATCAGAATTTGGAATTGGGATTTAGAACTGGAATATGGCAGTGGAATTTGGAAGTGGAATTTGGAAGTGGATTTTTGAAACAGAATTGGGATTTGAATTTAGAAGTGGAATTTGGGAGTGGAATTTGGAATTGGAATTTAGAATTGGAATTTGGAACTGGAATTTGGAAGTGGAATTTAGAAGTGGAATGTAGAATTGGAATTTTGAAATTGAAATTGGAAGTGTTATTTGAAACACAAATTTACAAGGGTGCTTAGAAAGCAAACTTTTATCGATAAGGTGTAATTTCAATCTGGAATCATAATTTCAGGAAGCCATGGAAGTGCAACATGTGGAAGAGAATTATAACATCAGAAACTGGAAAAGGAAATCAGAAGGGACATTGGGAACGGGATTGTGTAAGTGAATTTTTCGACCTGCGTTTTTTAATTGGAGGTTGGAACTGGAATTTTGAATTGGAATTTAGAAGTGGAATTTGATACCGAAATTTTGAAGTGAAATTTAGAGTTAAAATTTAGAACTGAAATTTGGAAGTGGAATTTGGAACTGGAATTTGGAACTGGAATTTGAAAGTGAAATTTAGAGTTGGAATTTAGAATTGGAATTTGGAAGCAGAATTTAGAATTGGAATTTGAAAGTGGATTTTGGAATCTGAATTTGCAATTGGAATTTAGAACTGGAATTTGGAAATGGAATTTGGAAGTGGAATTTGGAATTAGAATTTATAACTGGAATTTGGAAGCGGAATTTATTATTGGAATTTGGAACTGGATTTTGGGATCAGAATTTGGAATTGGGATTTAGAACTGGAATATGGCAGTGGAATTTGGAAGTGGAATTTGGAATTGGAATTTGGAAGTGGATTTTTGAAATAGAATTGGGATTTGAATTTAGAAGTGGAATTTGGGAGTGGAATTTGGAATTGGAATTTAGAATTGGAATTTGGACCTGGAATTTGGAAGTGGAATTTGGAAGTGGAATGTAGAATTGGAATTTTGAAATTGAAATTGGAAGTGTTATTTGAAACACAAATTTACAAGGGTGCTTAGAAAGCAAACTTTTATCGATAAGGTGTAATTTCAATCTGGAATCATAATTTCAGGAAGCCATGGAAGTGCAACATGTGGAAGAGAATTATAACATCAGAAACTGGAAAAGGAAATCAGAAGGGAAATTGGGAACGGAATTGTGTAAGTGAATTTTTCGACCTGCGTTTTTTAATTGGAGGTTGGAACTGGAATTTTGAATTGGAATTTAGAAGTGGAATTTGATACTGAAATTTTGAAGTGAAATTTAGAGTTAAAATTTAGAACTGGAATTTGGAAGTGGAATTTGGAACTGGAATTTGAAAGTGAAATTTAGAGTTGGAATTTAGAATTGGAATTTGGAAGCAGAATTTAGAATTGGAATTTGAAAGTGGATTTTGGAATCTGAATTTGCAATTGGAATTTAGAACTGGAATTTGGAAATGGAATTTGGAAGTGGAATTTGGAATTAGAATTTAAAACTGGAATTTGGAAGCAGAATTTGTTATTGGAATTTGGAACTGGATTTTGGGATCAGAATTTGGAATTGGGATTTAGAACTGGAATATCGCAGTGGAATTTGGAAGTGGAATTTAGAATTGGAATTTTGAATGGGAATTTGGAATTGGAATTTAGAACTAGAATATGGCAGTGGAATTTGGAAGTGGAATTGAGAACTGGAATTTCGAACTGGAGTTTGGAAGTGGAATTTAGAATCTGAAATCCGAACTGGAATTTGGAAGTGGAATTTGGAATTGGAATTTGGTAGTGGATTTTTGAAACTGAATTGGGATTTGAATTTAGAAGTGGAATTTGGGAGTGGAATTTGGAATTGGAATTTAGAATTGGAATTTGGAACTGGAATTTGAAAGTGGAATTTGGAAGTGGAATGTAGAATTGGAATTTTGAAATTGAAATTGGAAGTGTTATTTGAAACACAAATTTACAAGGGTACTTAGAAAGCAAACTTTTATCGATAAGGTGTAATTTCAATCTGGAATCATAATTTCAGGAAGCCATGGAAGTGCAGCATGTGGAAGAGAATTATAACATCAGAAACTGGAAAAGGAAATCAGAAGGGAATTTGGGAACGGGATTGTGTAAGTGAATTTTTCGACCTGCGTTTTTTAATTGGAGGTTGGAACTGGAATTTTGAATTGGAATTTAGAAGTGGAATTTGATACTGAAATTTTGAAATTTAGAGTTAAAATTTAGAACTGGAATTTGGAAGTGGAATTTGGAACTGGAATTTGAAAGTGAAATTTAGAGTTGGAATTTAGAATTGGAATTTGGAAGCAGAATTTAGAATTGGAATTTTAAAGTGGATTTTGGAATCTGAATTTGCAATTGGAATTTAGAACTGGAATTTGGAAATGGAATTTGGAAGTGGAATTTGTAATTAGAATTTAGAACTGGAATTTGGAAGCAGAATTTGTTATTGGAATTTGGAACTGGATTTTGGGATCAGAATTTGGAATTGGGATTTAGAACTGGAATATGGCAGTGGAATTTGGAAGTGGAATTTGGAAGTGGATTTTTGAAACAGAATTGGGATTTGAATTTAGAAGTGGAATTTGGGAGTGGAATTTGGAATTGGAATTTAGAATTGGAATTTGGAACTGGAATTTGGAAGTGGAATTTGGAAGTGGAATGTAGAATTGGAATTTTGAAATTGAAATTGGAAGTGTTATTTGAAACACAAATTTACAAGGGTGCTTAGAAAGCAAACTTTTATCGATAAGGTGTAATTTCAATCTGGAATCATAATTTCAGGAAGCCATGGAAGTGCAACATGTGGAAGAGAATTATAACATCAGAAACTGGAAAAGGAAATCAGAAGGGAAATTGGGAACGGGATTGTGTAAGTGAATTTTTCGACCTGCGTTTTTTAATTGGAGGTTGGAACTGGAATTTTGAATTGGAATTTAGAAGTGGAATTTGATACCGAAATTTTGAAGTGAAATTTAGAGTTAAAATTTAGAACTGAAATTTGGAAGTGGAATTTGGAACTGGAATTTGGAACTGGAATTTGAAAGTGAAATTTAGAGTTGGAATTTAGCATTGGAATTTGGAAGCAGAATTTAGAATTGGAATTTGAAAGTGGATTTTGGAATCTGAATTTGCAATTGGAATTTAGAACTGGAATTTGGAAATGGAATTTGGAAGTGGAATTTGGAATTAGAATTTATAACTGGAATTTGGAAGCGGAATTTATTATTGGAATTTGGAACTGGATTTTGGGATCAGAATTTGGAATTGGTATTTAGAACTGGAATATGGCAGTGGAATTTGGAAGTGGAATTTGGAATTGGAATTTGGAAGTGGATTTTTGAAACAGAATTGGGATTTGAATTTAGAAGTGGAATTTGGGAGTGGAATTTGGAATTGGAATTTAGAATTGGAATTTGGACCTGGAATTTGGAAGTGGAATTTGGAAGTGGAATGTAGAATTGGAATTTTGAAATTGAAATTGGAAGTGTTATTTGAAACACAAATTTACAAGGGTGCTTAGAAAGCAAACTTTTATCGATAAGGTGTAATTTCAATCGGGAATCATAATTTCAGGGAGCCATGGAAGTGCAACATGTGGAAGAGAATTATAACATCAGAAACTGGAAAAGGAAATCAGAAGGGAAATTGGGAACGGGATTGTGTAAGTGAATTTTTCGTCCTGCGTTTTTTAATTGGAGGTTGGAACTGGAATTTTGAATTGGAATTTAGAAGTGGAATTTGATACTGAAATTTTGAAGTGAAATTTAGAGTTAAAATTTAGAACTGGAATTTGGAAGTGGAATTTGGAACTGGAATTTGAAAGTGAAATTTATAGTTGGAATTTAGAATTGGAATTTGGAAGCAGAATTTAGAATTGGAATTTGAAAGTGGATTTTGGAATCTGAATTTGCAATTGGAATTTAGAACTGGAATTTGGAAATGGAATTTGGAAGTGGAATTTGGAATTAGAATTTAAAACTGGAATTTGGAAGCAGAATTTGTTATTGGAATTTGGAACTGGATTTTGGGATCAGAATTTGGAATTGGGATTTAGAACTGGAATATGGCAGTGGAATTTGGAAGTGGAATTTAGAATTGGAATTTTGAATGGGAATTTGGAATTGGAATTTAGAACTAGAATATGGCAGTGGAATTTGGAAGTGGAATTGAGAACTGGAATTTCGAACTGGAGTTTGGAAGTGGAATTTAGAATCTGAAATCCGAACTGGAATTTGGAAGTGGAATTTGGAATTGGAATTTGGTAGTGGATTTTTGAAACTGAATTGGGATTTGAATTTAGAAGTGGAATTTGGGAGTGGAATTTGGAATTGGAATTTAGAATTGGAATTTGGAACTGGAATTTGAAAGTGGAATTTGGAAGTGGAATGTAGAATTGGAATTTTGAAATTGAAATTGGAAGTGTTATTTGAAACACAAATTTACAAGGGTACTTAGAAAGCAAACTTTTATCGATAAGGTGTAATTTCAATCTGGAATCATAATTTCAGGAAGCCATGGAAGTGCAGCATGTGGAAGAGAATTATAACATCAGAAACTGGAAAAGGAAATCAGAAGGGAATTTGGGAACGGGATTGTGTAAGTGAATTTTTCGACCTGCGTTTTTTAATTGGAGGTTGGAACTGGAATTTTGAATTGGAATTTAGAAGTGGAATTTGATACTGAAATTTTGAAATTTAGAGTTAAAATTTAGAACTGGAATTTGGAAGTGGAATTTGGAACTGGAATTTGAAAGTGAAATTTAGAGTTGGAATTTAGAATTGGAATTTGGAAGCAGAATTTAGAATTGGAATTTTAAAGTGGATTTTGGAATCTGAATTTGCAATTGGAATTTAGAACTGGAATTTGGAAATGGAATTTGGAAGTGGAATTTGGAATTAGAATTTAGAACTGGAATTTGGAAGCAGAATTTGTTATTGGAATTTGGAACTGGATTTTGGGATCAGAATTTGGAATTGGGATTTAGAACTGGAATATGGCAGTGGAATTTGGAAGTGGAATTTAGAATTGGAATTTTGAATGGGAACTTGGAATTGGAATTTAGAACTAGAATATGGGAGTGGAATTTGGAAGTGGAATTGAGAACTGGAATTTCGAACTGGTGTTTGGAAGTGAAATTTAGAATCTGAAATCCGAACTGGAATTTGGAAGTGGAATTTGGAGTTGGAATTTGGAAGTGGATTTTTGAAACAGAATTGGGATTTGAATTTAGAAGTGGAATTTGGGAGTGGAATTTGGAATTGGAATTTAGAATTGGAATTTGGAACTGGAATTTGGAAGTGGAATTTGGAAGTGGAATGTAGAATTGGAATTTTGAAATTGAAATTGGAAGTGTTATTTGAAACACAAATTTACAAGGGTACTTAGAAAGCAAACTTTTATCGATAAGGTGTAATTTCAATCTGGAATCATAATTTCAGGAAGCCATGGAAGTGCAGCATGTGGAAGAGAATTATAACATCAGAAACTGGAAAAGGAAATCAGAAGGGAATTTGGGAACGGGATTGTGTAAGTGAATTTTTCGACCTGCATTTTTTAATTGGAGGTTGGAACTGGAATTTTGAATTGGAATTTAGAAGTGGAATTTGATACTGAAATTTTGAAATTTAGAGTTAAAATTTAGAACTGGAATTTGGAAGTGGAATTTGGAACTGGAATTTGGAACTGGAATTTGAAAGTGAAATTTAGAGTTGGAATTTAGAATTGGAATTTGGAAGCAGAATTTAGAATTGGAATTTGAAAGTGGATTTTGGAATCTGAATTTGCAATTGGAATTTAGAACTGGAATTTGGAAATGGAATTTGGAAGTGGAATTTGGAATTAGAATTTATAACTGGAATTTGGAAGCGGAATTTATTATTGGAATTTGGAACTGGATTTTGGGATCAGAATTTGGAATTGGTATTTAGAACTGGAATATGGCAGTGGAATTTGGAAGTGGAATTTGGAATTGGAATTTGGAAGTGGATTTTTGAAACAGAATTGGGATTTGAATTTAGAAGTGGAATTTGGGAGTGGAATTTGGAATTGGAATTTAGAATTGGAATTTGGACCTGGAATTTGGAAGTGGAATTTGGAAGTGGAATGTAGAATTGGAATTTTGAAATTGAAATTGGAAGTGTTATTTGAAACACAAATTTACAAGGGTGCTTAGAAAGCAAACTTTTATCGATAAGGTGTAATTTCAATCGGGAATCATAATTTCAGGGAGCCATGGAAGTGCAACATGTGGAAGAGAATTATAACATCAGAAACTGGAAAAGGAAATCAGAAGGGAAATTGGGAACGGGATTGTGTAAGTGAATTTTTCGTCCTGCGTTTTTTAATTGGAGGTTGGAACTGGAATTTTGAATTGGAATTTAGAAGTGGAATTTGATACTGAAATTTTGAAGTGAAATTTAGAGTTAAAATTTAGAACTGGAATTTGGAAGTGGAATTTGGAACTGGAATTTGAAAGTGAAATTTATAGTTGGAATTTAGAATTGGAATTTGGAAGCAGAATTTAGAATTGGAATTTGAAAGTGGATTTTGGAATCTGAATTTGCAATTGGAATTTAGAACTGGAATTTGGAAATGGAATTTGGAAGTGGAATTTGGAATTAGAATTTAAAACTGGAATTTGGAAGCAGAATTTGTTATTGGAATTTGGAACTGGATTTTGGGATCAGAATTTGGAATTGGGATTTAGAACTGGAATATCGCAGTGGAATTTGGAAGTGGAATTTAGAATTGGAATTTTGAATGGGAATTTGGAATTGGAATTTAGAACTAGAATATGGCAGTGGAATTTGGAAGTGGAATTGAGAACTGGAATTTCGAACTGGAGTTTGGAAGTGGAATTTAGAATCTGAAATCCGAACTGGAATTTGGAAGTGGAATTTGGAATTGGAATTTGGTAGTGGATTTTTGAAACTGAATTGGGATTTGAATTTAGAAGTGGAATTTGGGAGTGGAATTTGGAATTGGAATTTAGAATTGGAATTTGGAACTGGAATTTGAAAGTGGAATTTGGAAGTGGAATGTAGAATTGGAATTTTGAAATTGAAATTGGAAGTGTTATTTGAAACACAAATTTACAAGGGTACTTAGAAAGCAAACTTTTATCGATAAGGTGTAATTTCAATCTGGAATCATAATTTCAGGAAGCCATGGAAGTGCAGCATGTGGAAGAGAATTATAACATCAGAAACTGGAAAAGGAAATCAGAAGGGAATTTGGGAACGGGATTGTGTAAGTGAATTTTTCGACCTGCGTTTTTTAATTGGAGGTTGGAACTGGAATTTTGAATTGGAATTTAGAAGTGGAATTTGATACTGAAATTTTGAAATTTAGAGTTAAAATTTAGAACTGGAATTTGGAAGTGGAATTTGGAACTGGAATTTGAAAGTGAAATTTAGAGTTGGAATTTAGAATTGGAATTTGGAAGCAGAATTTAGAATTGGAATTTTAAAGTGGATTTTGGAATCTGAATTTGCAATTGGAATTTAGAACTGGAATTTGGAAATGGAATTTGGAAGTGGAATTTGGAATTAGAATTTAGAACTGGAATTTGGAAGCAGAATTTGTTATTGGAATTTGGAACTGGATTTTGGGATCAGAATTTGGAATTGGGATTTAGAACTGGAATATGGCAGTGGAATTTGGAAGTGGAATTTAGAATTGGAATTTTGAATGGGAACTTGGAATTGGAATTTAGAACTAGAATATGGGAGTGGAATTTGGAAGTGGAATTGAGAACTGGAATTTCGAACTGGTGTTTGGAAGTGAAATTTAGAATCTGAAATCCGAACTGGAATTTGGAAGTGGAATTTGGAGTTGGAATTTGGAAGTGGATTTTTGAAACAGAATTGGGATTTGAATTTAGAAGTGGAATTTGGGAGTGGAATTTGGAATTGGAATTTAGAATTGGAATTTGGAACTGGAATTTGGAAGTGGAATTTGGAAGTGGAATGTAGAATTGGAATTTTGAAATTGAAATTGGAAGTGTTATTTGAAACACAAATTTACAAGGGTACTTAGAAAGCAAACTTTTATCGATAAGGTGTAATTTCAATCTGGAATCATAATTTCAGGAAGCCATGGAAGTGCAGCATGTGGAAGAGAATTATAACATCAGAAACTGGAAAAGGAAATCAGAAGGGAATTTGGGAACGGGATTGTGTAAGTGAATTTTTCGACCTGCATTTTTTAATTGGAGGTTGGAACTGGAATTTTGAATTGGAATTTAGAAGTGGAATTTGATACTGAAATTTTGAAATTTAGAGTTAAAATTTAGAACTGGAATTTGGAAGTGGAATTTGGAACTGGAATTTGAAAGTGAAATTTATAGTTGGAATTTAGAATTGGAATTTGGAAGCAGAATTTAGAATTGGAATTTGAAAGTGGATTTTGGAATCTGAATTTGCAATTGGAATTTAGAACTGGAATTTGGAAATGGAATTTGGAAGTGGAATTTGGAATTAGAATTTAGAACTGGAATTTGGAAGCAGAATTTGTTATTGGAATTTGGAACTGGATTTTGGGATCAGAATTTGGAATTGGGATTTAGAACTGGAATATGGCAGTGGAATTTGGAAGTGGAATTTAGAATTGGAATTTTGAATGGGAACTTGGAATTGGAATTTAGAACTAGAATATGGGAGTGGAATTTGGAAGTGGAATTGAGAACTGGAATTTCGAACTGGAGTTTGGAAGTGAAATTTAGAATCTGAAATCCGAACTGGAATTTGGAAGTGGAATTTGGAGTTGGAATTTGGAAGTGGATTTTTGAAACAGAATTGGGATTTGAATTTAGAAGTGGAATTTGGGAGTGGAATTTGGAATTGGAATTTAGAATTGGAATTTGGAACTGGAATTTGGAAGTGGAATTTGGAAGTGGAATGTAGAATTGGAATTTTGAAATTGAAATTGGAAGTGTTATTTGAAACACAAATTTACAAGGGTGCTTAGAAAGCAAACTTTTATCGATAAGGTGTAATTTCAATCTGGAATCATAATTTCAGGAAGCCATGGAAGTGCAACATGTGGAAGAGAATAATAACATCAGAAACTGGAAAAGGAAATCAGAAGGGAAATTGGGAACGGGATTGTGTAAGTGAATTTTTCGACCTGCGTTTTTTAATTGGAGGTTGGAACTGGAATTTTGAATTGGAATTTAGAAGTGGAATTTGATACCGAAATTTTGAAGTGAAATTTAGAGTTAAAATTTAGAACTGAAATTTGGAAGTGGAATTTGGAACTGGAATTTGGAACTGGAATTTGAAAGTGAAATTTAGAGTTGGAATTTAGCATTGGAATTTGGAAGCAGAATTTAGAATTGGAATTTGAAAGTGGATTTTGGAATCTGAATTTGCAATTGGAATTTAGAACTGGAATTTGGAAATGGAATTTGGAAGTGGAATTTGGAATTAGAATTTATAACTGGAATTTGGAAGCGGAATTTATTATTGGAATTTGGAACTGGATTTTGGGATCAGAATTTGGAATTGGGATTTAGAACTGGAATATGGCAGTGGAATTTGGAAGTGGAATTTGGAATTGGAATTTGGAAGTGGATTTTTGAAACAGAATTGGGATTTGAATTTAGAAGTGGAATTTGGGAGTGGAATTTGGAATTGGAATTTAGAATTGGAATTTGGACCTGGAATTTGAAAGTGGAATTTGGAAGTGGAATGTAGAATTGGAATTTTGAAATTGAAATTGGAAGTGTTATTTGAAACACAAATTTACAAGGGTGCTTAGAAAGCAAACTTTTATCGATAAGGTGTAATTTCAATCTGGAATCATAATTTCAGGAAGCCATGGAAGTGCAACATGTGGAAGAGAATTATAACATCAGAAACTGGAAAAGGAAATCAGAAGGGAAATTGGGAACGGGATTGTGTAAGTGAATTTTTCGACCTGCGTTTTTTAATTGGAGGTTGGAACTGGAATTTTGAATTGGAATTTAGAAGTGGAATTTGATACTGAAATTTTGAAGTGAAATTTAGAGTTAAAATTTAGAACTGGAATTTGGAAGTGGAATTTGGAACTGGAATTTGAAAGTGGAATTTGGAAGTGGAATGTAGAATTGGAATTTTGAAATTGAAATTGGAAGTGTTATTTGAAACACAAATTTACAAGGGTACTTAGAAAGCAAACTTTTATCGATAAGGTGTAATTTCAATCTGGAATCATAATTTCAGGAAGCCATGGAAGTGCAGCATGTGGAAGAGAATTATAACATCAGAAACTGGAAAAGGAAATCAGAAGGGAATTTGGGAACGGGATTGTGTAAGTGAATTTTTCGACCTGCGTTTTTTAATTGGAGGTTGGAACTGGAATTTTGAATTGGAATTTAGAAGTGGAATTTGATACTGAAATTTTGAAATTTAGAGTTAAAATTTAGAACTGGAATTTGGAAGTGGAATTTGGAACTGGAATTTGAAAGTGAAATTTATAGTTGGAATTTAGAATTGGAATTTGGAAGCAGAATTTAGAATTGGAATTTGAAAGTGGATTTTGGAATCTGAATTTGCAATTGGAATTTAGAACTGGAATTTGGAAATGGAATTTGGAAGTGGAATTTGGAATTAGAATTTAGAACTGGAATTTGGAAGCAGAATTTGTTATTGGAATTTGGAACTGGATTTTGGGATCAGAATTTGGAATTGGGATTTAGAACTGGAATATGGCAGTGGAATTTGGAAGTGGAATTTAGAATTGGAATTTTGAATGGGAACTTGGAATTGGAATTTAGAACTAGAATATGGGAGTGGAATTTGGAAGTGGAATTGAGAACTGGAATTTCGAACTGGAGTTTGGAAGTGAAATTTAGAATCTGAAATCCGAACTGGAATTTGGAAGTGGAATTTGGAGTTGGAATTTGGAAGTGGATTTTTGAAACAGAATTGGGATTTGAATTTAGAAGTGGAATTTGGGAGTGGAATTTGGAATTGGAATTTAGAATTGGAATTTGGAAGTGGAATTTGGAAGTGGAATTTGGAAGTGGAATGTAGAATTGGAATTTTGAAATTGAAATTGGAAGTGTTATTTGAAACACAAATTTACAAGGGTACTTAGAAAGCAAACTTTTATCGATAAGGTGTAATTTCAATCTGGAATCATAATTTCAGGAAGCCATGGAAGTGCAGCATGTGGAAGAGAATTATAACATCAGAAACTGGAAAAGGAAATCAGAAGGGAATTTGGGAACGGGATTGTGTAAGTGAATTTTTCGACCTGCTTTTTTAATTGGAGGTTGGAATTGGAATTTTGAATTGGAATTTAGAAGTGGAATTTGATACTGAAATTTTGAAATTTAGAGTTAAAATTTAGAACTGGAATTTGGAAGTGGAATTTGGAACTGGAATTTGAAAGTGAAATTTAGAGTTGGAATTTAGAATTGGAATTTGGAAGCAGAATTTAGCATTGGAATTTGAAAGTGGATTTTGGAATCTGAATTTGCAATTGGAATTTAGAACTGGAATTTGGAATTGAAATTTGGAAGTGGAATTTGGAATTAGAATTTAGAACTGGAATTTGGAAGCAGAATTTGTTATTGGAATTTGGAACTGGATTTTGGGATCAGAATTTGGAATTGGGATTTAGAACTGGAATATGGCAGTGGAATTTGGAAGTGGAATTTAGAATTGGAATTTTGAATGGGAACTTGGAATTGGAATTTAGAACTAGAATATGGGAGTGGAATTTGGAAGTGGAATTGAGAACTGGAATTTCGAACTGGAGTTTGGAAGTGAAATTTAGAATCTGAAATCCGAACTGGAATTTGGAAGTGGAATTTGGAGTTGGAATTTGGAAGTGGATTTTTGAAACAGAATTGGGATTTGAATTTAGAAGTGGAATTTGGGAGTGGAATTTGGAATTGGAATTTAGAATTGGAATTTGGAAGTGGAATTTGGAAGTGGAATTTGGAAGTGGAATGTAGAATTGGAATTTTGAAATTGAAATTGGAAGTGTTATTTGAAACACAAATTTACAAGGGTACTTAGAAAGCAAACTTTTATCGATAAGGTGTAATTTCAATCTGGAATCATAATTTCAGGAAGCCATGGAAGTGCAACATGTGGAAGAGAATTATAACATCAGAAACTGGAAAAGGAAATCAGAAGGGAAATTGGGAACGGGATTGTGTAAGTGAATTTTTCGACCTGCGTTTTTTAATTGGAGGTTGGAACTGGAATTTTGAATTGGAATTTAGAAGTGGAATTTGATACCGAAATTTTGAAGTGAAATTTAGAGTTAAAATTTAGAACTGGAATTTGGAAGTGGAATTTGGAACTGGAATTTGAAAGTGAAATTTAGAGTTGGAATTTAGAATTGGAATTTGGAAGCAGAATTTAGAATTGGAATTTGAAAGTGGATTTTGGAATCTGAATTTGCAATTGGAATTTAGAACTGGAATTTGGAAATGGAATTTGGAAGTGGAATTTGGAATTAGAATTTAGAACTGGAATTTGGAAGCAGAATTTGTTATTGGAATTTGGAACTGGATTTTGGGATCAGAATTTGGAATTGGGATTTAGAACTGGAATATCGCAGTGGAATTTGGAAGTGGAATTTAGAATTGGAATTTTGAATGGGAACTTGGAATTGGAATTTAGAACTAGAATATGGGAGTGGAATTTGGAAGTGGAATTGAGAACTGGAATTTCGAACTGGAGTTTGGAAGTGAAATTTAGAATCTGAAATCCGAACTGGAATTTGGAAGTGGAATTTGGAGTTGGAATTTGGAAGTGGATTTTTGAAACAGAATTGGGATTTGAATTTAGAAGTGGAATTTGGGAGTGGAATTTGGAATTGGAATTTAGAATTGGAATTTGGAAGTGGAATTTGGAAGTGGAATTTGGAAGTGGAATGTAGAATTGGAATTTTGAAATTGAAATTGGAAGTGTTATTTGAAACACAAATTTACAAGGGTACTTAGAAAGCAAACTTTTATCGATAAGGTGTAATTTCAATCTGGAATCATAATTTCAGGAAGCCATGGAAGTGCAGCATGTGGAAGAGAATTATAACATCAGAAACTGGAAAAGGAAATCAGAAGGGAATTTGGGAACGGGATTGTGTAAGTGAATTTTTCGACCTGCTTTTTTAATTGGAGGTTGGAACTGGAATTTTGAATTGGAATTTAGAAGTGGAATTTGATACTGAAATTTTGAAATTTAGAGTTAAAATTTAGAACTGGAATTTGGAAGTGGAATTTGGAACTGGAATTTGAAAGTGAAATTTAGAGTTGGAATTTAGAATTGGAATTTGGAAGCAGAATTTAGAATTGGAATTTGAAAGTGGATTTTGGAATCTGAATTTGCAATTGGAATTTAGAACTGGAATTTGGAAATGGAATTTGGAAGTGGAATTTGGAATTAGAATTTAGAACTGGAATTTGGAAGCAGAATTTGTTATTGGAATTTGGAACTGGATTTTGGGATCAGAATTTGGAATTGGGATTTAGAACTGGAATATGGCAGTGGAATTTGGAAGTGGAATTTAGAATTGGAATTTTGAATGGGAACTTGGAATTGGAATTTAGAACTAGAATATGGGAGTGGAATTTGGAAGTGGAATTGAGAACTGGAATTTCGAACTGGAGTTTGGAAGTGAAATTTAGAATCTGAAATCCGAACTGGAATTTGGAAGTGGAATTTGGAGTTGGAATTTGGAAGTGGATTTTTGAAACAGAATTGGGATTTGAATTTAGAAGTGGAATTTGGGAGTGGAATTTGGAATTGGAATTTAGAATTGGAATTTGGACCTGGAATTTGAAAGTGGAATTTGGAAGTGGAATGTAGAATTGGAATTTTGAAATTGAAATTGGAAGTGTTATTTGAAACACAAATTTACAAGGGTGCTTAGAAAGCAAACTTTTATCGATAAGGTGTAATTTCAATCTGGAATCATAATTTCAGGAAGCCATGGAAGTGCAACATGTGGAAGAGAATTATAACATCAGAAACTGGAAAAGGAAATCAGAAGGGAAATTGGGAACGGGATTGTGTAAGTGAATTTTTCGACCTGCGTTTTTTAATTGGAGGTTGGAACTGGAATTTTGAATTGGAATTTAGAAGTGGAATTTGATACCGAAATTTTGAAGTGAAATTTAGAGTTAAAATTTAGAACTGAAATTTGGAAGTGGAATTTGGAACTGGAATTTGGAACTGGAATTTGAAAGTGAAATTTAGAGTTGGAATTTAGCATTGGAATTTGGAAGCAGAATTTAGAATTGGAATTTGAAAGTGGATTTTGGAATCTGAATTTGCAATTGGAATTTAGAACTGGAATTTGGAAATGGAATTTGGAAGTGGAATTTGGAATTAGAATTTATAACTGGAATTTGGAAGCGGAATTTATTATTGGAATTTGGAACTGGATTTTGGGATCAGAATTTGGAATTGGGATTTAGAACTGGAATATGGCAGTGGAATTTGGAAGTGGAATTTGGAATTGGAATTTGGAAGTGGATTTTTGATACAGAATTGGGATTTGAATTTAGAAGTGGAATTTGGGAGTGGAATTTGGAATTGGAATTTAGAATTGGAATTTGGACCTGGAATTTGGAAGTGGAATTTGGAAGTGGAATGTAGAATTGGAATTTTGAAATTGAAATTGGAAGTGTTATTTGAAACACAAATTTACAAGGGTGCTTAGAAAGCAAACTTTTATCGATAAGGTGTAATTTCAATCTGGAATCATAATTTCAGGAAGCCATGGAAGTGCAACATGTGGAAGAGAATTATAACATCAGAAACTGGAAAAGGAAATCAGAAGGGAAATTGGGAACGGGATTGTGTAAGTGAATTTTTCGACCTGCGTTTTTTAATTGGAGGTTGGAACTGGAATTTTGAATTGGAATTTAGAAGTGGAATTTGATACTGAAATTTTGAAGTGAAATTTAGAGTTAAAATTTAGAACTGGAATTTGGAAGTGGAATTTGGAACTGGAATTTGAAAGTGAAATTTATAGTTGGAATTTAGAATTGGAATTTGGAAGCAGAATTTAGAATTGGAATTTGAAAGTGGATTTTGGAATCTGAATTTGCAATTGGAATTTAGAACTGAAATTTGGAAATGGAATTTGGAAGTGAAATTTGGAATTAGAATTTAAAACTGGAATTTGGAAGCAGAATTTGTTATTGGAATTTGGAACTGGATTTTGGGATCAGAATTTGGAATTGGGATTTAGAACTGGAATATCGCAGTGGAATTTGGAAGTGGAATTTAGAATTGGAATTTTGAATGGGAATTTGGAATTGGAATTTAGAACTAGAATATGGGAGTGGAATTTGGAAGTGGAATTGAGAACTGGAATTTCGAACTGGAGTTTGGAAGTGGAATTTAGAATCTGAAATCCGAACTGGAATTTGGAAGTGGAATTTGGAATTGGAATTTGGTAGTGGATTTTTGAAACTGAATTGGGATTTGAATTTAGAAGTGGAATTTGGGAGTGGAATTTGGAATTGGAATTTAGAATTGGAATTTGGAACTGGAATTTGGAAGTGGAATTTGGAAGTGGAATGTAGAATTGGAAGTTTGAAATTGAAATTGGAAGTGTTATTTGAAACACAAATTTACAAGGGTACTTAGAAAGCAAACTTTTATCGATAAGGTGTAATTTCAATCTGGAATCATAATTTCAGGAAGCCATGGAAGTGCAGCATGTGGAAGAGAATTATAACATCAGAAACTGGAAAAGGAAATCAGAAGGGAAATTGGGAACGGGATTGTGTAAGTGAATTTTTCGACCTGCGTTTTTTAATTGGAGGTTGGAACTGGAATTTTGAATTGGAATTTAGAAGTGGAATTTGATACTGAAATTTTGAAGTGAAATTTAGAGTTAAAATTTAGAACTGGAATTTGGAAGTGGAATTTGGAACTGGAATTTGAAAGTGAAATTTAGAGTTGGAATTTAGAATTGGAATTTGGAAGCAGAATTTAGAATTGGAATTTTAAAGTGGATTTTGGAATCTGAATTTGCAATTGGAATTTAGAACTGGAATTTGGAAATGGAATTTGGAAGTGGAATTTGGAATTAGAATTTATAACTGGAATTTGGAAGCAGAATTTGTTATTGGAATTTGGAACTGGATTTTGGGATCAGAATTTGGAATTGGGATTTAGAACTGGAATATGGCAGTGGAATTTGGAAGTGGAATTTAGAATTGGAATTTTGAATGGGAACTTGGAATTGGAATTGAGAACTAGAATATGGGAGTGGAATTTGGAAGTGGAATTGAGAACTGGAATTTCGAACTGGAGTTTGGAAGTGGAATTTAGAATCTGAAATCCGAACTGGAATTTGGAAGTGGAATTTGGAATTGGAATTTGGAAGTGGATTTTTGAAACAGAATTGGGATTTGAATTTAGAAGTGGAATTTGGGAGTGGAATTTGGAATTGGAATTTAGAATTGGAATTTGGAAGTGGAATTTGGAAGTGGAATTTGGAAGTGGAATGTAGAATTGGAATTTTGAAATTGAAATTGGAAGTGTTCTTTGAAACACAAATTTACAAGGGTACTTAGAAAGCAAACTTTTATCGATAAGGTGTAATTTCAATCGGGAATCATAATTTCAGGAAGCCATGGAAGTGCAACATGTGGAAGAGAATTATAACATCAGAAACTGGAAAAGGAAATCAGAAGGGAAATTCGGAACGGCATTGTGTAAGTGAATTTTTCGACCTGCGTTTTTTAATTGGAGGTTGGAACTGGAATTTTGAATTGGAATTTAGAAGTGGAATTTGATACTGAAATTTTGAAGTGAAATTTAGAATTAAAATTTAGAACTGGAATTTGGAAGTGGAATTTGGAACTGGAATTTGAAAGTGAAATTTAGAGTTGAAATTTAGAATTGGAATTTGGAAGGAGAATTTAGAATTGGAATTTGAAAGTGGATTTTGGAATCTGAATTTGCAATTGGAATTTAGAACTGGAATTTGGAAATGGAATTTGGAAGTGGAATTTGGAATTAGAATTTAGAACTGGAATTTGGAAGCAGAATTTGTTATTGGAATTTGGAACTGGATTATGGGATCAGAATTTGGAATTGGGATTTAGAACTGGAATATGGCAGTGGAATTTGGAAGTGGAATTTAGAATTGGAATTTTGAATGGGAATTTGGATTTGGAATTTAGAACTAGAATATGGCAGTGGAATTTGGAAGTGGAATTTCGAACTGGAGTTTGGAAGTGAAATTTAGAATCTGAAATCCGAACTGGAATTTGGAAGTGGAATTTGGAATTGGAATTTGGAAGTGGATTTTTGAAACTGAATTGGGATTTGAATTTAGAAGTGGAATTTGGGAGTGGAATTTGGAATTGGAATTTAGAATTGGAATTTGGAACTGGAATTTGGGATCAGAATTTGGAATTGGGATTTAGAACTGGAATATGGCAGTGGAATTTGGAAGTGGAATTTAGAATTGGAATTTTGAATGGGAACTTGGAATTGGAATTTAGAACTAGAATATGGGAGTGGAATTTGGAAGTGGAATTGAGAACTGGAATTTCGAACTGGGGTTTGGAAGTGGAATTTAGAATCTGAAATCCGAACTGGAATTTGGAAGTGGAATTTGGAATTGGAATTTGGAAGTGGATTTTTGAAACAGAATTGGGATTTGAATTTAGAAGTGGAATTTGGGATTGGAATTTGGAATTGGAATTTAGAATTGGAATTTGGACCTGGAATTTGGAAGTGGAATTGAGAACTGGAATTTCGAACTGGGGTTTGGAAGTGGAATTTAGAATCTGAAATCCGAATTGGAATTTAGAAGTGGAATTTGATACTGAAATTTTGAAGTGAAATTTAGAGTTAAAATTTAGAACTGAAATTTGGAAGTGGAATTTGGAACTGGAATTTGGAACTGGAATTTGAAAGTGAAATTTAGAGTTGGAATTTAGCATTGGAATTTGGAAGCAGAATTTAGAATTGGAATTTGAAAGTGGATTTTGGAATCTGAATTTGCAATTGGAATTTAGAACTGGAATTTGGAAATGGAATTTGGAAGTGGAATTTGGAATTAGAATTTATAACTGGAATTTGGAAGCGGAATTTATTATTGGAATTTGGAACTGGATTTTGGGATCAGAATTTGGAATTGGGATTTAGAACTGGAATATGGCAGTGGAATTTGGAAGTGGAATTTGGAATTGGAATTTGGAAGTGGATTTTTGAAACAGAATTGGGATTTGAATTTAGAAGTGGAATTTGGGAGTGGAATTTGGAATTGGAACTTAGAATTGGAATTTGGACCTGGAATTTGAAAGTGGAATTTGGAAGTGGAATGTAGAATTGGAATTTTGAAATTGAAATTGGAAGTGTTATTTGAAACACAAATTTACAAGGGTGCTTAGAAAGCAAACTTTTATCGATAAGGTGTAATTTCAATCTGGAATCATAATTTCAGGAAGCCATGGAAGTGCAACATGTGGAAGAGAATTATAACATCAGAAACTGGAAAAGGAAATCAGAAGGGAAATTGGGAACGGGATTGTGTAAGTGAATTTTTCGACCTGCGTTTTTTAATTGGAGGTTGGAACTGGAATTTTGAATTGGAATTTAGAAGTGGAATTTGATACTGAAATTTTGAAGTGAAATTTAGAGTTAAAATTTAGAACTGGAATTTGTAAGTGGAATTTGGAACTGGAATTTGAAAGTGGAATTTGGAAGTGGAATGTAGAATTGGAATTTTGAAATTGAAATTGGAAGTGTTATTTGAAACACAAATTTACAAGGGTACTTAGAAAGCAAACTTTTATCGATAAGGTGTAATTTCAATCTGGAATCATAATTTTAGGAAGCCATGGAAGTGCAGCATGTGGAAGAGAATTATAACATCAGAAACTGGAAAAGGAAATCAGAAGGGAATTTGGGAACGGGATTGTGTAAGTGAATTTTTCGACCTGCGTTTTTTAATTGGAGGTTGGAACTGGAATTTTGAATTGGAATTTAGAAGTGGAATTTGATACTGAAATTTTGAAATTTAGAGTTAAAATTTAGAACTGGAATTTAGAAGTGGAATTTGGAACTGGAATTTGAAAGTGAAATTTAGAGTTGGAATTTAGAATTGGAATTTGGAAGCAGAATTTAGAATTGGAATTTTAAAGTGGATTTTGGAATCTGAATTTGCAATTGGAATTTAGAACTGGAATTTGGAAATGGAATTTGGAAGTGGAATTTGGAATTAGAATTTAGAACTGGAATTTGGAAGCAGAATTTGTTATTGGAATTTGGAACTGGATTTTGGGATCAGAATTTGGAATTGGGATTTAGAACTGGAATATGGCAGTGGAATTTGGAAGTGGAATTTAGAATTGGAATTTTGAATGGGAACTTGGAATTGGAATTTAGAACTAGAATATGGGAGTGGAATTTGGAAGTGGAATTGAGAACTGGAATTTCGAACTGGAGTTTGGAAGTGAAATTTAGAATCTGAAATCCGAACTGGAATTTGGAAGTGGAATTTGGAGTTGGAATTTGGAAGTGGATTTTTGAAACAGAATTGGGATTTGAATTTAGAAGTGGAATTTGGGAGTGGAATTTGGAATTGGAATTTAGAATTGGAATTTGGAATTGGAATTTGGAAGTGGAATTTGGAAGTGGAATGTAGAATTGGAATTTTGAAATTGAAATTGGAAGTGTTATTTGAAACACAAATTTACAAGGGTACTTAGAAAGCAAACTTTTATCGATAAGGTGTAATTTCAATCTGGAATCATAATTTCAGGAAGCCATGGAAGTGCAGCATGTGGAAGAGAATTATAACATCCAGAAACTGGAAAAGGAAATCAGAAGGGAATTTGGGAACGGGATTGTGTAAGTGAATTTTTCGACCTGCTTTTTTAATTGGAGGTTGGAACTGGAATTTTGAATTGGAATTTAGAAGTGGAATTTGATACTGAAATTTTGAAATTTA
Organism: Notamacropus eugenii; assembly: GCF_028372415.1. Taxonomy (NCBI): domain Eukaryota; kingdom Metazoa; phylum Chordata; class Mammalia; order Diprotodontia; family Macropodidae; genus Notamacropus; species Notamacropus eugenii. The sequence continues at coordinate 6,575 of NW_027325235.1, read as the reverse complement.
GAGTTAAAATTTAGAACTGGAATTTGGAAGTGGAATTTGGAACTGGAATTTGAAAGTGAAATTTAGAGTTGGAATTTAGAATTGGAATTTGGAAGCAGAATTTAGCATTGGAATTTGAAAGTGGATTTTGGAATCTGAATTTGCAATTGGAATTTAGAACTGGAATTTGGAAATGGAATTTGGAAGTGGAATTTGGAATTAGAATTTAGAACTGGAATTTGGAAGCAGAATTTGTTATTGGAATTTGGAACTGGATTTTGGGATCAGAATTTGGAATTGGGATTTAGAACTGGAATATGGCAGTGGAATTTGGAAGTGGAATTTAGAATTGGAATTTTGAATGGGAACTTGGAATTGGAATTTAGAACTAGAATATGGGAGTGGAATTTGGAAGTGGAATTGAGAACTGGAATTTCGAACTGGAGTTTGGAAGTGAAATTTAGAATCTGAAATCCGAACTGGAATTTGGAAGTGGAATTTGGAGTTGGAATTTGGAAGTGGATTTTTGAAACAGAATTGGGATTTGAATTTAGAAGTGGAATTTGGGAGTGGAATTTGGAATTGGAATTTAGAATTGGAATTTGGAAGTGGAATTTGGAAGTGGAATTTGGAAGTGGAATGTAGAATTGGAATTTTGAAATTGAAATTGGAAGTGTTATTTGAAACACAAATTTACAAGGGTACTTAGAAAGCAAACTTTTATCGATAAGGTGTAATTTCAATCTGGAATCATAATTTCAGGAAGTCATGGAAGTGCAACATGTGGAAGAGAATTATAACATCAGAAACTGGAAAAGGAAATCAGAAGGGAAATTGGGAACGGGATTGTGTAAGTGAATTTTTCGACCTGCGTTTTTTAATTGGAGGTTGGAACTGGAATTTTGAATTGGAATTTAGAAGTGGAATTTGATACCGAAATTTTGAAGTGAAATTTAGAGTTAAAATTTAGAACTGGAATTTGGAAGTGGAATTTGGAACTGGAATTTGAAAGTGAAATTTAGAGTTGGAATTTAGAATTGGAATTTGGAAGCAGAATTTAGAATTGGAATTTGAAAGTGGATTTTGGAATCTGAATTTGCAATTGGAATTTAGAACTGGAATTTGGAAATGGAATTTGGAAGTGGAATTTGGAATTAGAATTTAGAACTGGAATTTGGAAGCGGAATTTATTATTGGAATTTGGAACTGGATTTTGGGATCAGAATTTGGAATTGGGATTTAGAACTGGAATATGGCAGTGGAATTTGGAAGTGGAATTTAGAATTGGAATTTTGAATGGGAACTTGGAATTGGAATTTAGAACTAGAATATGGGAGTGGAATTTGGAAGTGGAATTGAGAACTGGAATTTCGAACTGGAGTTTGGAAGTGAAATTTAGAATCTGAAATCCGAACTGGAATTTGGAAGTGGAATTTGGAGTTGGAATTTGGAAGTGGATTTTTGAAACAGAATTGGGATTTGAATTTAGAAGTGGAATTTGGGAGTGGAATTTGGAATTGGAATTTAGAATTGGAATTTGGAAGTGGAATTTGGAAGTGGAATTTGGAAGTGGAATGTAGAATTGGAATTTTGAAATTGAAATTGGAAGTGTTATTTGAAACACAAATTTACAAGGGTACTTAGAAAGCAAACTTTTATCGATAAGGTGTAATTTCAATCTGGAATCATAATTTCAGGAAGCCATGGAAGTGCAACATGTGGAAGAGAATTATAACATCAGAAACTGGAAAAGGAAATCAGAAGGGAAATTGGGAACGGGATTGTGTAAGTGAATTTTTCGACCTGCGTTTTTTAATTGGAGGTTGGAACTGGAATTTTGAATTGGAATTTAGAAGTGGAATTTGATACCGAAATTTTGAAGTGAAATTTAGAGTTAAAATTTAGAACTGGAATTTGGAAGTGGAATTTGGAACTGGAATTTGAAAGTGAAATTTAGAGTTGGAATTTAGAATTGGAATTTGGAAGCAGAATTTAGAATTGGAATTTTAAAGTGGATTTTGGAATCTGAATTTGCAATTGGAATTTAGAACTGGAATTTGGAAATGGAATTTGGAAGTGGAATTTGGAATTAGAATTTAGAACTGGAATTTGGAAGCAGAATTTGTCATTGGAATTTGGAACTGGATTTTGGGATCAGAATTTGGAATTGGGATTTAGAACTGGAATATGGCAGTGGAATTTGGAAGTGGAATTTAGAATTGGAATTTTGAATGGGAACTTGGAATTGGAATTTAGAACTAGAATATGGGAGTGGAATTTGGAAGTGGAATTGAGAACTGGAATTTCGAACTGGAGTTTGGAAGTGAAATTTAGAATCTGAAATCCGAACTGGAATTTGGAAGTGGAATTTGGAGTTGGAATTTGGAAGTGGATTTTTGAAACAGAATTGGGATTTGAATTTAGAAGTGGAATTTGGGAGTGGAATTTGGAATTGGAATTTAGAATTGGAATTTGGAAGTGGAATTTGGAAGTGGAATTTGGAAGTGGAATGTAGAATTGGAATTTTGAAATTGAAATTGGAAGTGTTATTTGAAACACAAATTTACAAGGGTACTTAGAAAGCAAACTTTTATCGATAAGGTGTAATTTCAATCTGGAATCATAATTTCAGGAAGCCATGGAAGTGCAGCATGTGGAAGAGAATTATAACATCAGAAACTGGAAAAGGAAATCAGAAGGGAATTTGGGAACGGGATTGTGTAAGTGAATTTTTCGACCTGCTTTTTTAATTGGAGGTTGGAACTGGAATTTTGAATTGGAATTTAGAAGTGGAATTTGATACTGAAATTTTGAAATTTAGAGTTAAAATTTAGAACTGGAATTTGGAAGTGGAATTTGGAACTGGAATTTGAAAGTGAAATTTAGAGTTGGAATTTAGAATTGGAATTTGGAAGCAGAATTTAGCATTGGAATTTGAAAGTGGATTTTGGAATCTGAATTTGCAATTGGAATTTAGAACTGGAATTTGGAAATGAAATTTGGAAGTGGAATTTGGAATTAGAATTTAGAACTGGAATTTGGAAGCGGAATTTATTATTGGAATTTGGAACTGGATTTTGGGATCAGAATTTGGAATTGGGATTTAGAACTGGAATATGGCAGTGGAATTTGGAAGTGGAATTTAGAATTGGAATTTTGAATGGGAACTTGGAATTGGAATTTAGAACTAGAATATGGGAGTGGAATTTGGAAGTGGAATTGAGAACTGGAATTTCGAACTGGAGTTTGGAAGTGAAATTTAGAATCTGAAATCCGAACTGGAATTTGGAAGTGGAATTTGGAGTTGGAATTTGGAAGTGGATTTTTGAAACAGAATTGGGATTTGAATTTAGAAGTGGAATTTGGGAGTGGAATTTGGAATTGGAATTTAGAATTGGAATTTGGAAGTGGAATTTGGAAGTGGAATTTGGAAGTGGAATGTAGAATTGGAATTTTGAAATTGAAATTGGAAGTGTTATTTGAAACACAAATTTACAAGGGTACTTAGAAAGCAAACTTTTATCGATAAGGTGTAATTTCAATCTGGAATCATAATTTCAGGAAGCCATGGAAGTGCAACATGTGGAAGAGAATTATAACATCAGAAACTGGAAAAGGAAATCAGAAGGGAAATTGGGAACGGGATTGTGTAAGTGAATTTTTCGACCTGCGTTTTTTAATTGGAGGTTGGAACTGGAATTTTGAATTGGAATTTAGAAGTGGAATTTGATACCGAAATTTTGAAGTGAAATTTAGAGTTAAAATTTAGAACTGGAATTTGGAAGTGGAATTTGGAACTGGAATTTGAAAGTGAAATTTAGAGTTGGAATTTAGAATTGGAATTTGGAAGCAGAATTTAGAATTGGAATTTTAAAGTGGATTTTGGAATCTGAATTTGCAATTGGAATTTAGAACTGGAATTTGGAAATGGAATTTGGAAGTGGAATTTGGAATTAGAATTTAGAACTGGAATTTGGAAGCAGAATTTGTTATTGGAATTTGGAACTGGATTTTGGGATCAGAATTTGGAATTGGGATTTAGAACTGGAATATGGCAGTGGAATTTGGAAGTGGAATTTAGAATTGGAATTTTGAATGGGAACTTGGAATTGGAATTTAGAACTAGAATATGGGAGTGGAATTTGGAAGTGGAATTGAGAACTGGAATTTCGAACTGGAGTTTGGAAGTGAAATTTAGAATCTGAAATCCGAACTGGAATTTGGAAGTGGAATTTGGAGTTGGAATTTGGAAGTGGATTTTTGAAACAGAATTGGGATTTGAATTTAGAAGTGGAATTTGGGAGTGGAATTTGGAATTGGAATTTAGAATTGGAATTTGGAAGTGGAATTTGGAAGTGGAATTTGGAAGTGGAATGTAGAATTGGAATTTTGAAATTGAAATTGGAAGTGTTATTTGAAACTCAAATTTACAAGGGTACTTAGAAAGCAAACTTTTATCGATAAGGTGTAATTTCAATCTGGAATCATAATTTCAGGAAGCCATGGAAGTGCAGCATGTGGAAGAGAATTATAACATCAGAAACTGGAAAAGGAAATCAGAAGGGAATTTGGGAACGGGATTGTGTAAGTGAATTTTTCGACCTGCTTTTTTAATTGGAGGTTGGAACTGGAATTTTGAATTGGAATTTAGAAGTGGAATTTGATACTGAAATTTTGAAATTTAGAGTTAAAATTTAGAACTGGAATTTGGAAGTGGAATTTGGAACTGGAATTTGAAAGTGAAATTTAGAGTTGGAATTTAGAATTGGAATTTGGAAGCAGAATTTAGCATTGGAATTTGAAAGTGGATTTTGGAATCTGAATTTGCAATTGGAATTTAGAACTGGAATTTGGAAATGGAATTTGGAAGTGGAATTTGGAATTAGAATTTAGAACTGGAATTTGGAAGCAGAATTTGTTATTGGAATTTGGAACTGGATTTTGGGATCAGAATTTGGAATTGGGATTTAGAACTGGAATATGGCAGTGGAATTTGGAAGTGGAATTTAGAATTGGAATTTTGAATGGGAACTTGGAATTGGAATTTAGAACTAGAATATGGGAGTGGAATTTGGAAGTGGAATTGAGAACTGGAATTTCGAACTGGAGTTTGGAAGTGAAATTTAGAATCTGAAATCCGAACTGGAATTTGGAAGTGGAATTTGGAGTTGGAATTTGGAAGTGGATTTTTGAAACAGAATTGGGATTTGAATTTAGAAGTGGAATTTGGGAGTGGAATTTGGAATTGGAATTTAGAATTGGAATTTGGAAGTGGAATTTGGAAGTGGAATTTGGAAGTGGAATGTAGAATTGGAATTTTGAAATTGAAATTGGAAGTGTTATTTGAAACACAAATTTACAAGGGTACTTAGAAAGCAAACTTTTATCGATAAGGTGTAATTTCAATCTGGAATCATAATTTCAGGAAGCCATGGAAGTGCAACATGTGGAAGAGAATTATAACATCAGAAACTGGAAAAGGAAATCAGAAGGGAAATTGGGAACGGGATTGTGTAAGTGAATTTTTCGACCTGCGTTTTTTAATTGGAGGTTGGAACTGGAATTTTGAATTGGAATTTAGAAGTGGAATTTGATACCGAAATTTTGAAGTGAAATTTAGAGTTAAAATTTAGAACTGGAATTTGGAAGTGGAATTTGGAACTGGAATTTGAAAGTGAAATTTAGAGTTGGAATTTAGAATTGGAATTTGGAAGCAGAATTTAGAATTGGAATTTTAAAGTGGATTTTGGAATCTGAATTTGCAATTGGAATTTAGAACTGGAATTTGGAAATGGAATTTGGAAGTGGAATTTGGAATTAGAATTTAGAACTGGAATTTGGAAGCAGAATTTGTTATTGGAATTTGGAACTGGATTTTGGGATCAGAATTTGGAATTGGGATTTAGAACTGGAATATGGCAGTGGAATTTGGAAGTGGAATTTGGAAGTGGATTTTTGAAACAGAATTGGGATTTGAATTTAGAAGTGGAATTTGGGAGTGGAATTTGGAATTGGAACTTAGAATTGGAATTTGGACCTGGAATTTGAAAGTGGAATTTGGAAGTGGAATGTAGAATTGGAATTTTGAAATTGAAATTGGAAGTGTTATTTGAAACACAAATTTACAAGGGTGCTTAGAAAGCAAACTTTTATCGATAAGGTGTAATTTCAATCTGGAATCATAATTTCAGGAAGCCATGGAAGTGCAACATGTGGAAGAGAATTATAACATCAGAAACTGGAAAAGGAAATCAGAAGGGAAATTGGGAACGGGATTGTGTAAGTGAATTTTTCGACCTGCGTTTTTTAATTGGAGGTTGGAACTGGAATTTTGAATTGGAATTTAGAAGTGGAATTTGATACCGAAATTTTGAAGTGAAATTTAGAGTTAAAATTTAGAACTGAAATTTGGAAGTGGAATTTGGAACTGGAATTTGGAACTGGAATTTGAAAGTGAAATTTAGAGTTGGAATTTAGAATTGGAATTTGGAAGCAGAATTTAGAATTGGAATTTGAAAGTGGATTTTGGAATCTGAATTTGCAATTGGAATTTAGAACTGAAATTTGGAAATGGAATTTGGAAGTGAAATTTGGAA
>NW_027325234.1:0-66648 GCF_028372415.1 Notamacropus eugenii | reverse complement strand
TAAGTCGTCAATTGCAACACTACCCCTAAGCCTAAATGCACTCTATTCTAACCAAAATGCAGTTCTGACCCTAAATGTAACTCTAAACCTCGATTCTATGAAAAAAACTCTAATACTAACTATAACGAATTCTCACCATAACTCTAACCCTAAATGTGCTCGTTTCTAACCCTAATACTAAGTCGTCAATTTCAACACTAACCCTAAGCCTAAATGCACTCTATTCTAACCAAAATGCAATCCTGACACTAAGCCTAACCCCAAACCTCGGTTCTAAGAAAGAAAACTCTTCTACTAACTATAAGGAATTGTCACCATAACTCTAACACTAAATGTGCTCATTTCTCACCCAAACACTAAGTATTCAAGTTCAACACTAACCGTAAGCATAAATGCACTCTATTCTAACCAAAATGCAATCCTGACACTAAGCCTAACACTAAACCTAGATTCTAGGAAAGAAAACTCTACTACTAACTAGAAGTAATTCTCACCATAACTCTAACCCTGAATGCGCTCGTTTCTAACCCAAACACTAAGTCGTCAATTGCAACACTACCCCTAAGCCTAAATGCACTCTATTCTAACCAAAATGCAGTCCTGACCCTAAGCGTAACTCTAAACCTCGATTCTATGAAAAAAACTCTAATACTAACTATAACGAATTCTCACCATAACTCTAACCCTAAATGTGCTCGTTTTTAACTCTAACACTTACTCGTTAATTTCAACACTAACCCTAAGCCTAAATGCACTCTCTTCTAACCAAAATGCAATCCTGACACTAAGCCTAACCCTAAACCTCGATTCTACGAAAAAAACTCTTCTACTAACTATAAGGAATTGTCACCATAACTCTGACCCTAAATGTGCTCGTTTCTAACCCTAACACTAAGTCGTCAATTTCAACACTAACCCTAAGCCTAAATGCACTCTATTTTAACCAAAATGCAATCCTGACATTAAGCCTAACCGTAAACCTCGATTCAACGAACAAAAACCCTAGTCCTATCCCAAACGAATTCTAACCGTAACTCTAACACTAAATGTGTTCATTTCTAACCCTAACACTACGTCCTCAATTTCAATACTAACCTTAAGCCTAAATGCACTCTATTCTAACCAAAATGCAATCCTGACACTAAGCCTAACGCTAAACCTCGATTCTACGAAAAAAACTCTTCTACTAACTATAAGGAATTGTCACCATAACTCTAAACCTAAATGTGCTCGTGTCTAACCCAAACACTAAGTCGTCAATTTCAACACTAAACCTAAGCATAAATGCACTTTATTCTAACCAAAATGCAATCCAGACACTAAGCCTAACCCTAAACCTCGATTCTACGAACAAAAACTCTACTACTAACTAGAAGGAATTCTCACCATAACTCTAACCCTAACTGTGATCATTTCTAACCCTAACACTAAGTCGTCAATTTCAACACTAATCCTAAGCCTAAATGCCCTCTATTCTAACCAAAATGCAATCCTGACACTAAGCCTAACCCTAAACCTCGATTCTACGAACAAAAACCCTAGCCCAAACCCAAACGAATTCTAACCGTAACTCTAACCCTTAATGTGTTCGTTTCTAACCCTAACACTAACTCGTCAATTTCAACACTAACCCTAAGCCTAAATGCACTCTATTCTAAACAAAATGCAATCCTGACCCTAAGCATAACCCTAAACTCGATTCTATGAAAAAAACTCTAACACTAACTATAACGAATTCTCAACAGAACACTAACCCTAAATGTGCTCGTTTCTAACCCTAACACTAAGTCGTCAATTTCAACACTCACCCTAAGCCTAAATGCACTCTATTCTAACCAAAATGCAATCCTGACACTAAGCCTAACCCTAAACCTCGATTGTACGAAAAAAACTCTTCTACTAACTATAAGGAATTGCCACCATATCTCTAGCCCTAAATGTGCTCGTTTCTAACCCTAAGACTAAGTCGTCAATTTTAACACTAACCCTAAGCCTAAATGCACTCTATTCTAACCAAAATGCAATCCTGACACTAAGATTAACACTAAACCTCGATTCTACGAAAAAAACTCTACTACTAACTATAAGGAATTGTCACCATAACTCTAAACCTAAATGTGCTCGTTTCTAACCCAAACACTAAGTCGTCAATTTCAACACTAACCCTAAGCATAAATGCACTCTATTCTAACCAAAATGCAATCCTGACACTAAGCCTAACCCTAAACCTCGATTCTAGGAAAAAAAACTCTACTACTAACTAGAAGGAATTCTCACCAGAACTCTAACCCTAAATGTGCTCGTTTCTACCCTAACACTAAGTCATCAGTTTCAACACTAACCCTAAGCCTAAATGCCCTCTATTCTAACCAAAATGCAATCCTGACACTAAGCCTAACCCTAAACCTCGATTCTACGAACAAAAACTCTAGCCCTAACCCAAACGAATTCTAACCGTAACTCTAACCCTAAATAAGTTCGTTTCTAACCCTAACACTAACTCGTCAATTTCAACACGAACCCTAAGCCTAAATGCCCTCTATTCTAACCAAAATGCAATCCTGACACTAAGCCTAACCCTAAACCTCGATTCTACGAACAAAAACTCTACTACTAACTAGAAGGAATTCTCACCAGAGCTCTAACCCTAAATGTGCTCGTTTCGACCCTAACACTAAGTCGTCAGTTTCAACACTAACCCTTAGCCTAAATGCACTCTATTCCAACCAAAATGCAATCCTGACACTAAGCCTAACCTTAAACCTCGATTCTACGAAAAAAAACTCTAATACTAACTATAACGAATTCTCACCATAACTCTAACCCTAATTGTACTCGTTTCTAACCCTTACACTAAGTCGTCAATTTCAACACTAACCCTAAGCCTAAATGCACTCTATTCTAACCAAAATGCAATCCTGACACTAAGCCTAACCCTAAACCTCGATTCTAGGAAAAAAAACTCTACTACTAACTAGAAGGAATTCTCACCATAACTCTGACCCTGAATGTGCTCGTTTCTAACCCAAACACTAAGTCGTCAATTGCAACACTACCCCTAAGCCTAAATGCACTCTATTCTAACCAAAATGCAGTTCTGACCCTAAGTGTAACTCTAAACCTCGATTCTATGAAAAAAACTCTAATACTAACTATAACGAATTCTCACCATAACTCTAACCCTAAATGTGCTCGTTTCTAACCCTAATACTAAGTCGTCAATTTCAACACTAACCCTAAGCCTAAATGCACTCTATTCTAACCAAAATGCAATCCTGACACTAAGCCTAACCCCAAACCTCGGTTCTAAGAAAGAAAACTCTTCTACTAACTATAAGGAATTGTCACCATAACTCTAACACTAAATGTGCTCATTTCTAACCCAAACACTAAGTATTCAAGTTCAACACTAACCGTAAGCATAAATGCACTCTATTCTAACCAAAATGCAATCCTGACACTAAGCCTAACACTAAACCTAGATTCTAGGAAAGAAAACTCTACTACTAACTAGAAGTAATTCTCACCATAACTCTAACCCTGAATGCGCTCGTTTCTAACCCAAACAGTAAGTCGTCAATTGCAACACTACCCCTAAGCCTAAATGCACTCTATTCTAACCAAAATGCAGTCCTGCCCCTAAGCGTAACTCTAAACCTCGATTCTATGAAAAAAACTCTAATACTAACTATAACGAATTCTCACCATAACTCTAACCCTAAATGTGCTCGTTTTTAACTCTAACACTTACTCGTTAATTTCAACACTAACCCTAAGCCTAAATGCACTCTCTTCTAACCAAAATGCAATCCTGACACTAAGCCTAACCCTAAACCTCGATTCTACGAAAAAAACTCTTCTACTAACTATAAGGAATTGTCACCATAACTCTGACCCTAAATGTGCTCGTTTCTAACCCTAACACTAAGTCGTCAATTTCAACACTAACCCTAAGCCTAAATGCACTCTATTTTAACCAAAATGCAATCCTGACATTAAGCCTAACCGTAAACCTCGATTCAACGAACAAAAACCCTAGTCCTATCCCAAACGAATTCTAACCGTAACTCTAACACTAAATGTGTTCATTTCTAACCCTAACACTACGTCCTCAATTTCAATACTAACCTTAAGCCTACATGCACTCTATTCTAACCAAAATGCAATCCTGACACTAAGCCTAACGCTAAACCTCGATTCTACGAAAAAAACTCTTCTACTAACTATAAGGAATTGTCACCATAACTCTAAACCTAAATGTGCTCGTGTCTAACCCAAACACTAAGTCGTCAATTTCAACACTAAACCTAAGCATAAATGCACTTTATTCTAACCAAAATGCAATCCAGACACTAAGCCTAACCCTAAACCTCGATTCTACGAACAAAAACTCTACTACTAACTAGAAGGAATTCTCACCAGAACTCTAATCCTAAATGTGCTCGTTTCTACCCTAACACTAAGTCGTCAGGTTCAATACTAACCCTTAGCCTAAATGCACTCTATTCTAACCAAAATGCAATCCTGGCACTAAGCCTAACCTTAAACCTCGATTCTACGAAAAAAACTCTAATACTAACTGTAACGAATTCTCACCATAACTCTAACCCTAAGTGTGCTCGTTTCTAACCCTACCACTAAGTCTTCAATTTCAACACTAACCATAAGCCTAAATGCACTCTATTCTAACCAAAATGCAATCCTGACACTAAGCATAACCCTAAACCTCGATTCTATGAAAAAAAAATCTAATACTAACTATAACGAATTCTCACCATAACTCTAACCCTAACTGTGATCATTTCTAACCCTAACACTAAGTCGTCAATTTCAACACTAATCCTAAGCCTAAATGCCCTCTATTCTAACCAAAATGCAATCCTGACACTAAGCCTAACCCTAAACCTCGATTCTACGAACAAAAACCCTAGCCCAAACCCAAACGAATTCTAACCGTAACTCTAACCCTTAATGTGTTCGTTTCTAACCCTAACACTAACTCGTCAATTTCAACACTAACCCTAAGCCTAAATGCACTCTATTCTAAACAAAATGCAATCCTGACCCTAAGCATAACCCTAAACTCGATTCTATGAAAAAAACTCTAACACTAACTATAACGAATTCTCAACAGAACACTAACCCTAAATGTGCTCGTTTCTAACCCTAACACTAAGTCGTCAATTTCAACACTCACCCTAAGCCTAAATGCACTCTATTCTAACCAAAATGCAATCCTGACACTAAGCCTAACCCTAAACCTCGATTGTACGAAAAAAACTCTTCTACTAACTATAAGGAATTGCCACCATATCTCTAGCCCTAAATGTGCTCGTTTCTAACCCTAAGACTAAGTCATCAATTTTAACACTAACCCTAAGCCTAAATGCACTCTATTCTAACCAAAATGCAATCCTGACACTAAGATTAAAACTAAACCTCGATTCTACGAAAAAAACTCTTCTACTAACTATAAGGAATTGTCACCATAACTCTAAACCTAAATGTGCTCGTTTCTAACCCAAACACTAAGTCGTCAATTTCAACACTAACCCTAAGCATAAATGCACTCTATTCTAACCAAAATGCAATCCTGACACTAAGCCTAACCCTAAACCTCGATTCTAGGAAAAAAACTCTACTACTAACTAGAAGGAATTCTCACCAGAACTCTAACCCTAAATGTGCTCGTTTCTACCCTAACACTAAGTCGTCAGTTTCAACACTAACCCTAAGCCTAAATGCCCTCTATTCTAACCAAAATGCAATCCTGACACTAAGCCTAACCCTAAACCTCGATTCTACGAACAAAAACTCTAGCCCTAACCCAAACGAATTCTAACCGTAACTCTAACCCTAAAGGTGCTCGTTTCTAACCCTAACACTGAGTCGTCAATTTCAACACTAAACCTAAGCATAAATGCACTTTATTCTAACCAAAATGCAATCCTGACACTAAGCCTAACCCTAAACCTCGATTCTACGAACAAAAACTCTACTACTAACTAGAAGGAATTCTCACCAGAGCTCTAACCCTAAATGTGCTCGTTTCGACCCTAACACTAAGTCGTCAGTTTCAACACTAACCCTTAGCCTAAATGCACTCTATTCCAACCAAAATGCAATCCTGACACTAAGCCTAACCTTAAACCTCGATTCTACGAAAAAAAACTCTAATACTAACTATAACGAATTCTCACCATAACTCTAACCCTAATTGTACTCGTTTCTAACCCTTACACTAAGTCGTCAATTTCAACACTAACCCTAAGCCTAAATGCACTCTATTCTAACCAAAATGCAATCCTGACACTAAGACTAACCCTAAACCTCGATTCTACGAAAAAAAACGCTAATACTAACTATAACGAATTCTCACCATAACTCTAACCCTAAATGTGCTCGTTTCTAACCCTAATACTAAGTCGTCAATTTCAACACTAACCCTAATCCTAAATGCACTCTATTCTAACCAAAATGAAATCCTGACACTAAGCCTAACACTAAACCTCGATTCTAGGAAAAAAAACTCTACTACTAACTAGAAGGAATTCTCACCATAACTCTGACCCTGAATGTGCTCGTTTCTAACCCAAACACTAAGTCGTCAATTGCAACACTACCCCTAAGCCTAAATGCACTCTATTCTAACCAAAATGCAGTTCTGACCCTAAATGTAACTCTAAACCTCGATTCTATGAAAAAAACTCTAATACTAACTATAACGAATTCTCACCATAACTCTAACCCTAAATGTGCTCGTTTCTAACCCTAATACTAAGTCGTCAATTTCAACACTAACCCTAAGCCTAAATGCACTCTATTCTAACCAAAATGCAATCCTGACACTAAGCCTAACCCCAAACCTCGGTTCTAAGAAAGAAAACTCTTCTACTAACTATAAGGAATTGTCACCATAACTCTAACACTAAATGTGCTCATTTCTCACCCAAACACTAAGTATTCAAGGTCAACACTAACCGTAAGCATAAATGCACTCTATTCTAACCAAAATGCAATCCTGACACTAAGCCTAACACTAAACCTAGATTCTAGGAAAAAAAACTCTACTACTAACTAGAAGGAATTCTCACCATAACTCTGACCCTGAATGTGCTCGTTTCTAACCCAAACACTAAGTCGTCAATTGCAACACTACCCCTAAGCCTAAATGCACTCTATTCTAACCAAAATGCAGTTCTGACCCTAAATGTAACTCTAAACCTCGATTCTATGAAAAAAACTCTAATACTAACTATAACGAATTCTCACCATAACTCTAACCCTAAATGTGCTCGTTTCTAACCCTAATACTAAGTCGTCAATTTCAACACTAACCCTAAGCCTAAATGCACTCTATTCTAACCAAAATGCAATCCTGACACTAAGCCTAACCCCAAACCTCGGTTCTAAGAAAGAAAACTCTTCTACTAACTATAAGGAATTGTCACCATAACTCTAACACTAAATGTGCTCATTTCTCACCCAAACACTAAGTATTCAAGTTCAACACTAACCGTAAGCATAAATGCACTCTATTCTAACCAAAATGCAATCCTGACACTAAGCCTAACACTAAACCTAGATTCTAGGAAAGAAAACTCTACTACTAACTAGAAGTAATTCTCACCATAACTCTAACCCTGAATGCGCTCGTTTCTAACCCAAACACTAAGTCGTCAATTGCAACACTACCCCTAAGCCTAAATGCACTCTATTCTAACCAAAATGCAGTCCTGACCCTAAGCGTAACTCTAAACCTCGATTCTATGAAAAAAACTCTAATACTAACTATAACGAATTCTCACCATAACTCTAACCCTAAATGTGCTCGTTTTTAACTCTAACACTTACTCGTTAATTTCAACACTAACCCTAAGCCTAAATGCACTCTCTTCTAACCAAAATGCAATCCTGACACTAAGCCTAACCCTAAACCTCGATTCTACGAAAAAAACTCTTCTACTAACTATAAGGAATTGTCACCATAACTCTGACCCTAAATGTGCTCGTTTCTAACCCTAACACTAAGTCGTCAATTTCAACACTAACCCTAAGCCTAAATGCACTCTATTTTAACCAAAATGCAATCCTGACATTAAGCCTAACCGTAAACCTCGATTCAACGAACAAAAACCCTAGTCCTATCCCAAACGAATTCTAACCGTAACTCTAACACTAAATGTGTTCATTTCTAACCCTAACACTACGTCCTCAATTTCAATACTAACCTTAAGCCTAAATGCACTCTATTCTAACCAAAATGCAATCCTGACACTAAGCCTAACGCTAAACCTCGATTCTACGAAAAAAACTCTTCTACTAACTATAAGGAATTGTCACCATAACTCTAAACCTAAATGTGCTCGTGTCTAACCCAAACACTAAGTCGTCAATTTCAACACTAAACCTAAGCATAAATGCACTTTATTCTAACCAAAATGCAATCCAGACACTAAGCCTAACCCTAAACCTCGATTCTACGAACAAAAACTCTACTACTAACTAGAAGGAATTCTCACCATAACTCTAACCCTAACTGTGATCATTTCTAACCCTAACACTAAGTCGTCAATTTCAACACTAATCCTAAGCCTAAATGCCCTCTATTCTAACCAAAATGCAATCCTGACACTAAGCCTAACCCTAAACCTCGATTCTACGAACAAAAACCCTAGCCCAAACCCAAACGAATTCTAACCGTAACTCTAACCCTTAATGTGTTCGTTTCTAACCCTAACACTAACTCGTCAATTTCAACACTAACCCTAAGCCTAAATGCACTCTATTCTAAACAAAATGCAATCCTGACCCTAAGCATAACCCTAAACTCGATTCTATGAAAAAAACTCTAACACTAACTATAACGAATTCTCAACAGAACACTAACCCTAAATGTGCTCGTTTCTAACCCTAACACTAAGTCGTCAATTTCAACACTCACCCTAAGCCTAAATGCACTCTATTCTAACCAAAATGCAATCCTGACACTAAGCCTAACCCTAAACCTCGATTGTACGAAAAAAACTCTTCTACTAACTATAAGGAATTGCCACCATATCTCTAGCCCTAAATGTGCTCGTTTCTAACCCTAAGACTAAGTCGTCAATTTTAACACTAACCCTAAGCCTAAATGCACTCTATTCTAACCAAAATGCAATCCTGACACTAAGATTAACACTAAACCTCGATTCTACGAAAAAAACTCTACTACTAACTATAAGGAATTGTCACCATAACTCTAAACCTAAATGTGCTCGTTTCTAACCCAAACACTAAGTCGTCAATTTCAACACTAACCCTAAGCATAAATGCACTCTATTCTAACCAAAATGCAATCCTGACACTAAGCCTAACCCTAAACCTCGATTCTAGGAAAAAAAACTCTACTACTAACTAGAAGGAATTCTCACCAGAACTCTAACCCTAAATGTGCTCGTTTCTACCCTAACACTAAGTCATCAGTTTCAACACTAACCCTAAGCCTAAATGCCCTCTATTCTAACCAAAATGCAATCCTGACACTAAGCCTAACCCTAAACCTCGATTCTACGAACAAAAACTCTAGCCCTAACCCAAACGAATTCTAACCGTAACTCTAACCCTAAATAAGTTCGTTTCTAACCCTAACACTAACTCGTCAATTTCAACACGAACCCTAAGCCTAAATGCCCTCTATTCTAACCAAAATGCAATCCTGACACTAAGCCTAACCCTAAACCTCGATTCTACGAACAAAAACTCTACTACTAACTAGAAGGAATTCTCACCAGAGCTCTAACCCTAAATGTGCTCGTTTCGACCCTAACACTAAGTCGTCAGTTTCAACACTAACCCTTAGCCTAAATGCACTCTATTCCAACCAAAATGCAATCCTGACACTAAGCCTAACCTTAAACCTCGATTCTACGAAAAAAAACTCTAATACTAACTATAACGAATTCTCACCATAACTCTAACCCTAATTGTACTCGTTTCTAACCCTTACACTAAGTCGTCAATTTCAACACTAACCCTAAGCCTAAATGCACTCTATTCTAACCAAAATGCAATCCTGACACTAAGCCTAACCCTAAACCTCGATTCTAGGAAAAAAAACTCTACTACTAACTAGAAGGAATTCTCACCATAACTCTGACCCTGAATGTGCTCGTTTCTAACCCAAACACTAAGTCGTCAATTGCAACACTACCCCTAAGCCTAAATGCACTCTATTCTAACCAAAATGCAGTTCTGACCCTAAGTGTAACTCTAAACCTCGATTCTATGAAAAAAACTCTAATACTAACTATAACGAATTCTCACCATAACTCTAACCCTAAATGTGCTCGTTTCTAACCCTAATACTAAGTCGTCAATTTCAACACTAACCCTAAGCCTAAATGCACTCTATTCTAACCAAAATGCAATCCTGACACTAAGCCTAACCCCAAACCTCGGTTCTAAGAAAGAAAACTCTTCTACTAACTATAAGGAATTGTCACCATAACTCTAGCACTAAATGTGCTCATTTCTAACCCAAACACTAAGTATTCAAGTTCAACACTAACCGTAAGCATAAATGCACTCTATTCTAACCAAAATGCAATCCTGACACTAAGCCTAACACTAAACCTAGATTCTAGGAAAGAAAACTCTACTACTAACTAGAAGTAATTCTCACCATAACTCTAACCCTGAATGCGCTCGTTTCTAACCCAAACAGTAAGTCGTCAATTGCAACACTACCCCTAAGCCTAAATGCACTCTATTCTAACCAAAATGCAGTCCTGACCCTAAGCGTAACACTAAACCTCGATTCTATGAAAAAAACTCTAATACTAACTATAACGAATTCTCACCATAACTCTAACCCTAAATGTGCTCGTTTTTAACTCTAACACTTACTCGTTAATTTCAACACTAACCCTAAGCCTAAATGCACTCTCTTCTAACCAAAATGCAATCCTGACACTAAGCCTAACCCTAAACCTCGATTCTACGAAAAAAACTCTTCTACTAACTATAAGGAATTGTCACCATAACTCTGACCCTAAATGTGCTCGTTTCTAACCCTAACACTAAGTCGTCAATTTCAACACTAACCCTAAGCCTAAATGCACTCTATTTTAACCAAAATGCAATCCTGACATTAAGCCTAACCGTAAACCTCGATTCAACGAACAAAAACCCTAGTCCTATCCCAAACGAATTCTAACCGTAAATCTAACACTAAATGTGTTCATTTCTAACCCTAACACTACGTCCTCAATTTCAATACTAACCTTAAGCCTAAATGCACTCTATTCTAACCAAAATGCAATCCTGACACTAAGCCTAACGCTAAACCTCGATTCTACGAAAAAAACTCTTCTACTAACTAT
Source organism: Notamacropus eugenii (assembly GCF_028372415.1). Classification (NCBI taxonomy): domain Eukaryota; kingdom Metazoa; phylum Chordata; class Mammalia; order Diprotodontia; family Macropodidae; genus Notamacropus; species Notamacropus eugenii. The sequence continues at coordinate 55,285 of NW_027325234.1, read as the reverse complement.
AAGGAATTGTCACCATAACTCTAAACCTAAATGTGCTCGTGTCTAACCCAAACACTAAGTCGTCAATTTCAACACTAAACCTAAGCATAAATGCACTTTATTCTAACCAAAATGCAATCCAGACACTAAGCCTAACCCTAAACCTCGATTCTACGAACAAAAACTCTACTACTAACTAGAAGGAATTCTCAGCAGAACTCTAATCCTAAATGTGCTCGTTTCTACCCTAACACTAATTCGTCAGTTTCAACACTAACCCTTAGCCTAAATGCACTCTATTCTAACCAAAATGCAATCCTGACACTAAGCCGAACCTTAAACCTCGATTCTACGAAAAAAACTCTAATACTAACTATAACGAATTCTCACCATAACTCTAACCCTAAGTGTGCTCGTTTCTAACCCTACCACTAAGTCTTCAATTTCAACACTAACCCTAAGCCTAAATGCACTCTATTCTAACCAAAATGCAATCCTGACACTAAGCATAACCCTAAACCTCGATTCTACGAAAAAAACTCTTCTACTCACTATAAGGTATTGTCACCATAACTCTAACCTTAAATGTGCTCCTTTCCAACCCAAACACTAAGTCGTCAATTTCAAGACTAACCCTAAGCATAAGTGCACTCTATTCTAACCAAAATGGAATCCTGACACTAAGCATAACCCTAAACCTCGATTCTATGAAAAAAAAATCTAATACTAACTATAACGAATTCTCACCATAACTCTAACCCTAACTGTGATCATTTCTAACCCTAACACTAAGTCGTCAATTTCAACACTAATCCTAAGCCTAAATGCCCTCTATTCTAACCAAAATGCAATCCTGACACTAAGCCTAACCCTAAACCTCGATTCTACGAACAAAAACCCTAGCCCAAACCCAAACGAATTCTAACCGTAACTCTAACCCTTAATGTGTTCGTTTCTAACCCTAACACTAACTCGTCAATTTCAACACTAACCCTAAGCCTAAATGCACTCTATTCTAAACAAAATGCAATCCTGACCCTAAGCATAACCCTAAACTCGATTCTATGAAAAAAACTCTAACACTAACTATAACGAATTCTCAACAGAACACTAACCCTAAATGTGCTCGTTTCTAACCCTAACACTAAGTCGTCAATTTCAACACTCACCCTAAGCCTAAATGCACTCTATTCTAACCAAAATGCAATCCTGACACTAAGCCTAACCCTAAACCTCGATTGTACGAAAAAAACTCTTCTACTAACTATAAGGAATTGCCACCATATCTCTAGCCCTAAATGTGCTCGTTTCTAACCCTAAGACTAAGTCGTCAATTTCAACACTAATCCTAAGCCTAAATGCCCTCTATTCTAACCAAAATGCAATCCTGACACTAAGCCTAACCCTAAACCTCGATTCTACGAACAAAAACCCTAGCCCAAACCCAAACGAATTCTAACCGTAACTCTAACCCTTAATGTGTTCGTTTCTAACCCTAACACTAACTCGTCAATTTCAACACTAACCCTAAGCCTAAATGCACTCTATTCTAAACAAAATGCAATCCTGACCCTAAGCATAACCCTAAACTCGATTCTATGAAAAAAACTCTAACACTAACTATAACGAATTCTCAACAGAACACTAACCCTAAATGTGCTCGTTTCTAACCCTAACACTAAGTCGTCAATTTCAACACTCACCCTAAGCCTAAATGCACTCTATTCTAACCAAAATGCAATCCTGACACTAAGCCTAACCCTAAACCTCGATTGTACGAAAAAAACTCTTCTACTAACTATAAGGAATTGCCACCATATCTCTAGCCCTAAATGTGCTCGTTTCTAACCCTAAGACTAAGTCGTCAATTTTAACACTAACCCTAAGCCTAAATGCACTCTATTCTAACCAAAATGCAATCCTGACACTAAGATTAACACTAAACCTCGATTCTACGAAAAAAACTCTTCTACTAACTATAAGGAATTGTCACCATAACTCTAAACCTAAATGTGCTCGTTTCTAACCCAAACACTAAGTCGTCAATTTCAACACTAACCCTAAGCATAAATGCACTCTATTCTAACCAAAATGCAATCCTGACACTAAGCCTAACCCTAAACCTCGATTCTAGGAAAAAACACTCTACTACTAACTAGAAGGAATTCTCACCAGAACTCTAACCCTAAATGTGCTCGTTTCTACCCTAACACTAAGTCGTCAGTTTCAACACTAACCCTAAGCCTAAATGCCCTCTATTCTAACCAAAATGCAATCCTGACACTAAGCCTAACCCTAAACCTCGATTCTACGAACAAAAACTCTAGCCCTAACCCAAACGAATTCTAACCGTAACTCTAACCCTAAATAAGTTCGTTTCTAACCCTAACACTAACTCGTCAATTTCAACACGAACCCTAAGCCTAAATGCCCTCTATTCTAACCAAAATGCAATCCTGACACTAAGCCTAACCCTAAACCTCGATTCTACGAACAAAAACTCTACTACTAACTAGAAGGAATTCTCACCAGAGCTCTAACCCTAAATGTGCTCGTTTCGACCCTAACACTAAGTCGTCAGTTTCAACACTAACCCTTAGCCTAAATGCACTCTATTCCAACCAAAATGCAATCCTGACACTAAGCCTAACCTTAAACCTCGATTCTACGAAAAAAAACTCTAATACTAACTATAACGAATTCTCACCATAACTCTAACTCTAATTGTACTCGTTTCTAACCCTTACACTAAGTCGTCAATTTCAACACTAACCCTAAGCCTAAATGCACTCTATTCTAACCAAAATGCAATCCTGACACTAAGACTAACCCTAAACCTCGATTCTACGAAAAAAAACGCTAATACTAACTATAACGAATTCTCACCATAACTCTAACCCTAAATGTGCTCGTTTCTAACCCTAATACTAAGTCGTCAATTTCAACACTAACCCTAATCCTAAATGCACTCTATTCTAACCAAAATGAAATCCTGACACTAAGCCTAACCCTAAACCTCGATTCTAGGAAAAAAAACTCTACTACTAACTAGAAGGAATTCTCACCATAACTCTGAACCTGAATGTGCTCGTTTCTAACCCAAACACTAAGTGGTCAATTGCAACACTACCCCTAAGCCTAAATGCACTCTATTCTAACCAAAATGCAGTTCTGACCCTAAGTGTAACTCTAAACCTCGATTCTATGAAAAAAACTCTTCTACTACCTATAACGAATTCTCACCATAACTCTAACCCTGAATGTGCTCGTTTCTAACCCAAACACTAAGTCGTCAATTTCAACACTAACCCTAAGCCTAAATGCACTCTATTCTAACCAAAATGCAATCCTGACACTAAGCCTAACACTAAAGCTCGATTCTACGAAAAAAACTCTTCTACTAACTATAAGGAATTGTCACCATAACTCTAAACCTAAATGTGCTCGTGTCTAACCCAAACACTAAGTCGTCAATTTCAACACTAAACCTAAGCATAAATGCACTTTATTCTAACCAAAATGCAATCCTGACACTAATCCTAACCCTAAACCTCGATTCTACGAACAAAAACTCTACTACTAACTAGAAGGAATTCTCACCAGAACTCTAACCCTAAATGTGCTCGTTTCTACCCTAACACTAAGTCGTCAGTTTCAACACTAACCCTTAGCCTAAATGCACTCTATTCTAACCAAAATGCAATCCTGGCACTAAGCCTAACCTTAAACCTCGATTCTACGAAAAAAACTCTAATACTAACTATAACGAATTCTCACCATAACTCTAACCCTAAGTGTGCTCGTTTCTAACCCTACCACTAAGTCTTCAATTTCAACACTAACCCTAAGCCTAAATGCCCTCTATTCTAACCAAAATGCAATCCTGACACTAAGCCTAACCTTAAACCTCGATTCTACGAACAAATACCCTAGCCCTAACCCAAACGAATTCTAACTGTAACTATAACCCTAAATGTGTTCGTTTCTAATCCTAACACTAACTCGTCAATTTCAACACTAACCCTAAGCCTAAATGCACTCTATTCTAACCAAAATGCAATCCTGACACTAAGCATAACCCTAAACCTCGATTCTACGAAAAAAACTCTTCTACTCACTATAAGGTATTGTCACCATAACTCTAACCCTAAATGTGCTCCTTTCTAACCCAAACACTAAGTCGTCAATTTCAAGACTAACCCTAAGCATAAGTGCACTCTATTCTAACCAAAATGCAATCCTGACACTAAGCCTAACCGTAAACCTCGATTCTACGAAAAAAAACTCTACTACTAACTAGAAGGAATTCTCACCAGAACTCTAACCCTAAATGTGCTCGTTTCTACCCTAACACTAAGTCGTCAGTTTCAACACGAACCCTTAGCCTAAATTCACTCTATTCCAACCAAAATGCAATCCTGACACTAAGCATAACCCTAAACCTCGATTCTATGAAAAAAAAATCTAATACTAACTATAACGAATTCTCACCATAACTCTAACCCTAACTGTGATCATTTCTAACCCTAACACTAAATCGTCAATTTCAACACTAATCCTAAGCCTAAATGCCCTCTATTCTAACCAAAATGCAATCCTGACACTAAGCCTAACCCTAAACCTCGATTCTACGAACAAAAACCCTAGCCCAAACCCAAACGAATTCTAACCGTAACTCTAACCCTTAATGTGTTCGTTTCTAACCCTAACACTAACTCGTCAATTTCAACACTAACCCTAAGCCTAAATGCACTCTATTCTAAACAAAATGCAATCCTGACCCTAAGCATAACCCTAAACTCGATTCTACGAAAAAAACTCTAATACTAACTATAACGAATTCTCAACAGAACACTAACCCAAAATGTGCTCGTTTCTAACCCTAACACTAAGTCGTCAATTTCAACACTCACCCTAAGCCTAAATGCCCTCTATTCTAACCAAAATGCAATCCTGACACTAAGCCTAACCCTAAACCTCGATTGTACGAAAAAAACTCTTCTACTAACTATAAGGAATTGCCACCATATCTCTAGCCCTAAATGTGCTCGTTTCTAACCCTTACACTAAGTCGTCAATTTTAACACTAACCCTAAGCCTAAATGCACTCTATTCTAACCAAAATGCAATCCTGACACTAAGATTAACACTAAACCTCGATTCTACGAAAAAAACTCTTCTACTAACTATAAGGAATTGTCACCATAACTCTAAACCTAAATGTGCTCGTTTCTAACCCAAATACTAAGTCGTCAATTTCAACACTAACCCTAAGCATAAATGCACTCTATTCTAACCAAAATGCAATCCTGAGACTAAGCCTAACCCTAAACCTCGATTCTAGGAAAAAAAACTCTACTACTAACTAGAAGGAATTCTCACCAGAACTCTAACCCTAAATGTGCTGGTTTCTACCCTAACACTAAGTCGTCAGTTTCAACACTAACCCTAAGCCTAAATGCCCTCTATTCTAACCAAAATGCAATCCTGACACTAAGCCTAACCTTAAACCTCGATTCTACGAACAAAAACTCTAGCCCTAACCCAAACGAATTCTAACCGTAACTCTAACCCTAAATGAGTTCGTTTCTAACCCTAACACTAACTCGTCAATTTCAACACGAACCCTAAGCCTAAATGCCCTCTATTCTAACCAAAATGCAATCCTGACACTAAGCCTAACACTAAACCTCGATTCTACGAAAAAAACTCTTCTACTAACTATAAGGAATTGTCACCATAACTCTAAACCTAAATGTGCTCGTGTCTAACCCAAACACTAAGTCGTCAATTTCAACACTTACCCTAAGCATAAATGCACTTTATTCTAACCAAAATGCAATCCTGACACTAAGCCTAACCCTAAACCTCGATTCTACGAACAAAAACTCTACTACTAACTAGAAGGAATTCTCACCAGAGCTCTAACCCTAAATGTGCTCGTTTCGACCCTAACACTAAGTCGTCAGTTTCAACACTAACCCTTAGCCTAAATGCACTCTATTCCAACCAAAATGCAATCCTGACACTAAGCCTAACCTTAAACCTCGATTCTACGAAAAAAAACTCTAATACTTGTTGGGACTGGAAGCTCAATCCGTGTGGACAGTCTCGGGCAGGTAAAAGTGGGACTTCTAAATCTTAGAGTCTTACGAGGCCCTCCATGAAGAGCGGGGGTTCGAGAAGGTCAGACCGAGCTAGCTCGGCTAGCTCGGGTATTTCCGCCTCTCCCCCGGAGATACCTGATGGGTGGAGTCTCCCTGCCCTCGAGGTCGTCCCGGATTGGAGCACACCTAGTTACCTAACAGCACGGTATTGAGATGCAAACTGTGTGGCTGAAGATTAAGTAGGATTGAGGAAGCCTAAAAGCTCTTAGCACGTGTGGAGCCAAAGAGAAAAGTAGGGCTCCGCTTCTTTTCTTTCCTCTCTCCCCTCCCCCTCTCTCCCCGCTTGTACTTCTACTTCCATTCCCTTAAGCTTAGCCTTCTTAGAAAATCTCCCCCTCTTCGTCCTAAGAAAGAAGACTCCCTGCATTTGTAACCGAAACCCTGTAATAAAGCTCAACCCCTGTTTGACTCTGGAACGTCCTTTCTCTCATACGTGCATCCGGCGTGGCCAGCCGAAGACCTTGGGAGGTGAGGTAAGAAAGACTCGGGTAGCCCAATACAGGCCTCTAGGCTTGCCAGTTGTCGCCCCAACAGGGATTGGGAGCGTAGATAATCCTGGGTGCTTTTGGGGTACACCCGGAAGGGGCTGTGAAAGAAGCGAGTCCCGAATCCTAGATTCGGAAGGAGAGAAAGGGGAGAGAAGCTTCCCAAACCCCTGGGAAAAGGGCAGGGATGAGGAATCAATTGCCAGTAATAAAGCCAGAGGAACAGGAGGTCTGGGCTGAGAAACTTCACAGGGAATGCAGGGAGGCGGGGGTCACAATAGAGTTAAACGACCTCCGAGAATTTTGTAAGGAAGGGCCAGAGAGGCCAGGGCGGGATTGGAATAAGAGTGGAAGCGGAGAGAGGGGAGGGGAGGACCCAGGCAAGCAGAAAGTTAAGCGGAAAGTTAAGGAGCGTAAAGAAAAAATAGACCCGGAGCTCCATCTAGCGGATGGAAAAGGCGAGGCAGGGGAGAATACGCCGTGCCTTCCCTCCGCGCCTCCTTATAACCTGCTCCATTGGTCAGACAGTTCAGGGCCACAGTCCAGTTTGGAAAAAGGAATAAGAAAGGCTATAGAGAATGGAGAAGATGTAGGGACATTTCCTGTGTTAGAAATAGCGGACCCCAGTGTCCCCGGTGGGGTTCGGAGGAGCCACATACCCATAGAGTGGAAGAGAGTGGCGACTCTTAAAGAGGCTTGTACCAAGCATGGCCCTAATTCACCCTTTGTTATAGCCATGCTTGAAACTCTCAGCGGTCAGTTCATTCTGACTCCTAATGACTGGAAGAGCTTAGCTAGAGCCTGCCTTACCCCTGGGCAGAAAGAAATAAGTACAGGGAGGGGCCAGGATCAGCTTCCCATAGCTATTGCCCTTCCCTTAAGGCACTGGAAGGTCAAAGAAAGCCAGAGACCAGTGTGGGGAATAGGAGGGTGCCAAAATACCTTAGAGACAATGCACCCAGTAAAGTGGGAGGCAGAGGATCACCAAGGGACCGTATGGCCGTTGGTGATTCCAGGACTCAGTTTTAACATCTGGGGCAGGGACATTATGAGCCGCCTCGGGATGAAGCTATCAAATTTTTAGTAAGGGCCATTGCAGTTGCACTGGAGTCCCCACCCTTGAATTGGAAGTCAGACACCCCGATTTGGGCCCTGACTCCAGAAAAACTCCAGGCACTACAACTATTGGTTAAGGAGCAATTAGCACCCTGGAATGCTCCTGTGTTTGTTATAAAGAAAAAATCTGGGAAAGTCAGGTTCCTTACAGATGTTAATGAAGCATTTGTAAGCACCTGGCAGCAGCTATACCTAAGTAAAGAGCCACTATGCATTCTTATCATCTTTACCTTAAAGGCGATCCTCGCTAAACAAAGAAGGGGAAAAGGTCGCCTAATACAATCAGAGCTAAGATCAAGAGGCCTAATACAATCAGAGCTAAGATCAAGAGGCCTAATACAATCAGAGCTTGATACAGCTGTCTCAAAAAACTCACATACTACTCCAGCTATGAGACATTTTGTGACTTTTCCAAGACAACCCCGCAAGGAAAGTAATACCCAGGCTGGATATAAAGACACATGGGCCATGGTAAAGGATATGGCCTCAGGGAAATGGAAAGGTCCGTATAAGATACTAATATGGGGTCCAGGGTATGTTTGTGTCTCCACAGGAAAAGGTGATGCGTGGATTCCCATTAGAAGGATCCGTAGGTGGGAACCGAGGTCGGAGACGACGGAGACTCAGGAGGCGGAGACCCCGGAGAGCCCAGAGACCCCGGAGAAGGATCATACACCACCTGAGCCTGCTGCTGACAGCTTTAACCTTGCTGCCCAGAGAGGAAGCAGCCCTCATCACAACCGCAGACACTGCTGCTGACAGTTTCCCATCTAGGCATCCTTTTTTCGCCAGCTGAATGAGGACTTTGATATCACAAACCCAGGACACTTGGGTGGGGAGGAGGTGACCAATTTTCCACCTGTATAGATCCATTTGCAAGATTAAGGGAGTGGTGGTGTAAGGCGCCTACACCACCTGCTTCTCTTAAAATATGCTTTGGGATTTTAGTTGATTGCACTTCCCCTGTTGTAACTCAGCCATTTAGTTTCATCTTTGTTTTATTTGATGCCTCCCTTTGTCAGTTGTGCTAGCTGCAGATTTCTGTGTGAATGAAGTCTTGTTGTAAGGTACTCATATGCTAAAGGCCTTCCTAATCCACTCAGCCTCCAGCCACTGTTTGCTCTAGAGCCAGGTGCGCTCCGCGCATAACAAAGAAGGGGATATGTTGGGACTGGAAGCTCAATCCGTGTGGACAGTCTCGGGCAGGTAAAAGTGGGACTTCTAAATCTTAGAGTCTTACGAGGCCCTCCATGAACAGCGGGGGTTCGAGAAGGTCAGACCGAGCTAGCTCGGCTAGCTCGGGTATTTCCGCCTCTCCCCCGGAGATACCTGATGGGTGGAGTCTCCCTGCCCTCGAGGTCGTCCCGGATTGGAGCACACCTAGTTACCTAACAGCACGGTATTGAGATGCAAACTGTGTGGCTGAAGATTAAGTAGGATTGAGGAAGCCTAAAAGCTCTTAGCACGTGTGGAGCCAAAGAGAAAAGTAGGGCTCCGCTTCTTTTCTTTCCTCTCTCCCCTCCCCCTCTCTCCCCGCTTGTACTTCTACTTCCATTCCCTTAAGCTTAGCCTTCTTAGGAAATCTCCCCCTCTTCGTCCTAAGAAAGAAGACTCCCTGCATTTGTAACCGAAACCCTGTAATAAAGCTCAACCCCTATTTGACTCTGGAACGTCCTTTCTCTCATATGTGCATCCGGCGTGGCCAGCCGAAGACCTGGACAGGTAAGAAAGACTCGGGTAGCCCAATACAGGCCTCTAGGCTTGGCAAATACTAACTATAACGAATTCTCACCATAACTCTAACTCTAATTGTACTCATTTCTAACCCTTACACTAAGTCGTCAATTTCAACACTAACCCTAAGCCTAAATGCACTCTATTCCAACCAAAATGCAATCCTGACACTAAGCCTAACCTTAAACCTCGATTCTACGAAAAAAAACTCTAATACTAACTATAACGAATTCTCACCATAACTCTAACTCTAATTGTACTCATTTCTAACCCTTACACTAAGTCGTCTATTTCAACACTAACCCTAAGCCTAAATGCACTCTATTCTAACCAAAATGCAATCCTGGCACTAAGCCTAACCTTAAACCTCGATTCTACGAAAAAAACTCTAATACTAACTATAACGAATTCTCACCATATCTCTAACCCTAAGTGTGCTCGTTTCTAACCCTACCACTAAGTCTTCAATTTCAACACTAACCCTAAGCCTAAATGCCCTCTATTCTAACCAAAATGCAATCCTGACACTAAGCCTAACCTTAAACCTCGATTCTACGAACAAATACCCTAGCCCTAACCCAAACGAATTCTAACTGTAACTCTAACCCTAAATGTGTTCGTTTCTAATCCTAACACTAACTCGTCAATTGCAACACTAACCCTAAGCCTAAATGCACTCTATTCTAACCAAAATGCAATCCTGACACTAAGCATAACCCTAAACCCCGATTCTACGAATAAAACTCTTCTACTCACTATAAGGTATTGTCACCATAACTCTAACCCTAAATGTGCTCCTTTCTAACCCAAACACTAAGTCGTCAATTTCAAGACTAACCCTAAGCATAAGTGCACTCTATTCTAACCAAAATGCAATCCTGACACTAAGCCTAACCCTAAACCTCGATTCTACGAAAAAAAACTCTACTACTAACTAGAAGGAATTCTCACCAGAACTCTAACCCTAAATGTGCTCGTTTCTACCCTAACACTAAGTCGTCAGTTTCAACACGAACCCTTAGCCTAAATTCACTCTATTGTAACCAAAATGCAATCCTGACACTAAGCATAACCCTAAACCTCGATTCTATGAAAAAAAAATCTAATACTAACTATAACGAATTCTCACCATAACTCTAACCCTAACTGTGATCATTTCTAACCCTAACACTAAGTCGTCAATTTCAACACTAATCCTAAGCCTAAATGCCCTCTATTCTAACCAAAATGCAATCCTGACACTAAGCCTAACACTAAACCTCGATTCTACGAACAAAAACCCTAGCCCAAACCCAAACGAATTCTAACCGTAACTCTAACCCTTAATGTGTTCGTTTCTAACCCTAACACTAACTCGTCAATTTCAACACTAACCCTAAGCCTAAATGCACTCTATTCTAAACAAAATGCAATCCTGACCCTAAGCATAACCCTAAACTCGATTCTATGAAAAAAACTCTAATACTAACTATAACGAATTCTCAACAGAACACTAACCCTAAATGTGCTCGTTTCTAACCCTAACACTAAGTCGTCAATTTCAACACTCACCCTAAGCCTAAATGCACTCTATCCTAACCAAAATGCAATCCTGACACTAAGCCTAACCATAAACCTCGATTGTACGAAAAAAACTCTTCTACTAACTATAAGGAATTGCCACCATATCTCTAGCCCTAAATGTGCTCGTTTCTAACCCTAACACTAAGTCGTCAATTTTAACACTAACCCTAAGCCTAAATGCACTCTATTCTAACCAAAATGCAATCCTGACACTAAGATTAACACTAAACCTCGATTCTACGAAAAAAACTCTTCTACTAACTATAAGGAATTGTCACCATAACTCTAAACCTAAATGTGCTCGTTTCTAACCCAAACACTAAGTCGTCAATTTCAACACTAACCCTAAGCATAAATGCACTCTATTCTAACCAAAATGCAATCCTGACACTAAGCCTAAGCCTAAACCTCGATTCTAGGAAAAAAAACTCTACTACTAACTAGAAGGAATTCTCACCAGAACTCTAACCCTAAATGTGCTCGTTTCTACCCTAACACTAAGTCGTCAGTTTCAACACTAACCCTAAGCCTAAATGCCCTCTATTCTAACCAAAATGCAATCCTGACACTAAGCCTAACCCTAAACCTCGATTCTACGAACAAAAACTCTAGCCCTAACCCAAACGAATTCTAACCGTAACTCTAACCCTAAATGAGTTCGTTTCTAACCCTAACACTAACTCGTCAATTTCAACACGAACCCTAAGCCTAAATGCCCTCTATTCTAACCAAAATGCAATCCTGACACTAAGCCTAACACTAAACCTCGATTCTACGAAAAAAACTCTTCTACTAACTATAAGGAATTGTCACCATAACTCTAAACCTAAATGTGCTCGTGTCTAACCCAAACACTAAGTCGTCAATTTCAACACTTACCCTAAGCATAAATGCACTTTATTCTAACCAAAATGCAATCCTGACACTAAGCCTAACCCTAAACCTCGTTTCTACGAACAAAAACTCTACTACTAACTAGAAGGAATTCTCACCAGAGCTCTAACCCTAAATGTGCTCGTTTCTACCCTAACACTAAGTCGTCAGTTTCAACACTAACCCTTAGCCTAAATGCACTCTATTCCAACCAAAATGCAATCCTGACACTAAGCCTAACCTTAAACCTCGATTCTACGAAAAAAAACTCTAATACTAACTATAACGAATTCTCACCATAACTCTAACTCTAATTGTACTCGTTTCTAACCCTTACACTAAGTCGTCAATTTCAACACTAACCCTAAGCCTAAATGCACTCTATTCTAACCAAAATGCAATCCTGACACTAAGACTAACCCTAAACCTCGATTCTACGAAAAAAAACGCTAATACTAACTATAACGAATTCTCACCATAACTCTAACCCTAAATGTGCTCGTTTCTAACCCTAATACTAAGTCGTCAATTTCAACACTAACCCTAATCCTAAATGCACTCTATTCTAACCAAAATGAAATCCTGACACTAAGCTTAACCCTAAACCTCGATTCTAGGAAAAAAAACTCTACTACTAACTAGAAGGAATTCTCACCATAACTCTGACCCTGAATGTGCTCGTTTCTAACCCAAACACTAAGTCGTCAATTGCAACACTACCCCTAAGCCTAAATGCACTCTATTCTAACCAAAATGCAGTTCTGACCCTAAGTGTAACTCTAAACCTCGATTCTATGAAAAAAACTCTTCTACTACCTATAACGAATTCTCACCATAACTCTAACCCTGAATGTGCTCGTTTCTAACCCAAACACTAAGTCGTCAATTTCAACACTAACCCTAAGCCTAAATGCACTCTATTTTAACCAAAATGCAATCCTGACATTAAGCCTAACCGTAAACCTCGATTCAACGAACAAAAACCCTAGTCCTATCCCAAATGAATTCTAACCGTAACTCTAACACTAAATGTGTTCATTTCTAACCCTAACACTACGTCCTCAATTTCAATACTAACCTTAAGCCTAAATGCACTCTATTCTAACCAAAATGCAATCCTGACACTAAGCCTAACACTAAACTTCGATTCTACGAAAAAAACTCTTCTACTAACTATAAGGAATTGTCACCATAACTCTAAACCTAAATGTGCTCGTGTCTAACCCAAACACTAAATCGTCAATTTCAACACTAAACCTAAGCATAAATGCACTTTATTCTAACCAAAATGCAATCCTGACACTAAGCCTAACCCTAAACCTCGATTCTACGAACAAAAACTCTACTACTAACTAGAAGGAATTCTCACCAGAACTCTAACCCTAAATGTGCTCGTTTCTACCGTAACACTAAGTCGTCAGTTTCAACACTAACCCTTAGCCTAAATGCACTCTATTCTAACCAAAATGCAATCCTGGCACTAAGCCTAACCTTAAACCTCGATTCTACGAAAAAAACTCTAATACTAACTATAACGAATTCTCACCATAACTCTAACCCTAAGTGTGCTCGTTTCTAACCCTACCACTAAGTCTTCAATTTCAACACTAACCCTAAGCCTAAATGCCCTCTATTCTAACCAAAATGCAATCCTGACACTAAGCCTAACCTTAAACCTCGATTCTACGAACAAATACCCTAGCCCTAACCCAAACGAATTCTAACTGTAACTCTAACCCTAAATGTGTTCGTTTCTAATCCGAACACTAACTCGTCAATTTCAACACTAACCCTAAGCCTAAATGCACTCTATTCTAATCAAAATGCAATCCTGACCCTAAGCATAACACTTAACCTCGATTCTATGAAAAAACCTCTAATACTAACTACAACGAATTCTCACCAGAACTCTAACCCTAAATGTGCTCGTTTCTAACCCAAACACTAAGTCGTCAATTTCAACACTAACCCTAAGCCTAAATGCACTTTATTCTAACCAAAATGCAGTCCTGACACTAAGCCTAACCCTAAACCTCGATTCTACGAAAAAAAACTCTACTACTAACTACAAGGAATTGTCACCATAACTTTAACCCTAAATGTGCTTGTTTCTAACCCTATCACTATGTTATCAATTTCAACACTAACCCTAAGCCTAAATGCATTCTATTCTAACCAAAATGCAATCCTGACACTAAGCCTAACCCTAAACCTCGATTCTACGAAAAAAAACTCTACTACTAACTAGAAGGAATTCTCACCAGAACTCTAACCCTAAATGTGTTCGTTTCTACCCTAACACTAAGTCGTCAGTTTCAACACTAACCCTTAACCTAAAGGCACTATATTCTAACCAAAATGCAATCCTGACACTAAGCATAACCTTAAACCTCGATTCTACGAAAAAAAACTCTAATACTAACTATAACGAATTCTCACCATAACTCTAACCCTAACTGTGATCATTTCTAACCCTAACACTAAGTCGTCAATTTCAACACTAATCCTAAGCCTAAATGCCCTCTATTCTAACCAAAATGCAATCGTGACACTAAGCCTAACCTTAAACCTCGATTCTACGAACAAAAACCCTAGCCCAAACCCAAACGAATTCTAACCGTAACTCTAACCCTTAATGTGTTCGTTTCTAACCCTAACACTAACTCGTCAATTTCAACACTAACCCTGAGCCGAAATGCACTCTATTCTAAACAAAAAGCAATCCTGACCCTAAGCATAACACTAAACCTCGATTCTATGAAAAAAACTCTTCTACTAACTATAAGGAATTGTCACCATAACTCTAACCCTAAATGTGCTCCTTTCTAACCCAAACACTAAGTCGTCAATTTCAAGACTAACCCTAAGCATAAGTGCACTCTATTCTAACCAAAATGCAATCCTGACACTAAGCCTAACCCTAAACCTCGATTCTACGAAAAAAAACTCTACTACTAACTAGAAGGAATTCTCACCAGAACTCTAACCCTAACTGTGCTCGTTTCTAACCCTACCACTAAGTTTTCAATTTCAACACTAACCCTAAGCCTAAATGCCCTCTATTCTAACCAAAATGCAATCCTGACACTAAGCCTAACCTTAAACCTCGATTCTACGAACAAATACCCTAGCCCTAACCCAAACGAATTCTAACTGTAACTCTAACCCTAAATGTGTTCGTTTCTAATCCGAACACTAACTCGTCAATTTCAACACTAACCCTAAGCCTAAATGCACTCTATTCTAATCAAAATGCAATCCTGACCCTAAGCATAACACTTAACCTCGATTCTATGAAAAAACCTCTAATACTAACTACAACGAATTCTCACCAGAACTCTAACCCTAAATGTGCTCGTTTCTAACCCAAACACTAAGTCGTCAATTTCAACACTAACCCTAAGCCTAAATGCACTTTATTCTACCCAAAATGCAGTCCTGACACAAAGCCTAACCCTAAACCTCGATTCTACGAAAAAAAACTCTACTACTAACTACAAGGAATTGTCACCATAACTCTAACCCTAAATGTGCTTGTTTCTAACCCTATCACTATGTTATCAATTTCAACACTAACCCTAAGCCTAAATGCATTCTATTCTAACCAAAATGCAATCCTGACACTAAGCCTAACCCTAAACCTCGATTCTACGAAAAAAAACTCTACTACTAACTAGAAGGAATTCTCACCAGAACTCTAACCCTAAATGTGCTCGTTTCTACCCTAATACTAAGTCGTCAGTTTCAACACTAACCCTTAACCTAAAGGCACTATATTCTAACCAAAATGCAATCCTGACACTAAGCATAACCCTAAACCTCGATTCTACGAAAAAAAACTCTAATACTAACTATAACGAATTCTCACCATAACTCTAACGCTAACTGTGATCATTTCTAACCCTAACACTAAGTCGTCAATTTCAACACTAATCCTAAGCCTAAATGCCCTCTATTCTAACCAAAATGCAATCCTGACACTAAGCCTAACCTTAAACCTCGATTCTACGAACAAAAACCCTAGCCCAAACCCAAACGAATTCTAACCGTAACTCTAACCCTTAATGTGTTCGTTTCTAACCCTAACACTAACTCGTCAATTTCAACACTAACCCTAAGCCTAAATGCACTCTATTCTAAACAAAATGCAATCCTGACCCTAAGCATAACACTAAACCTCGATTCTATGAAAAAAACTCTAATACTAACTATAACGAATTCTCAACAGAACTCTAACCCTAAATGTGCTCGTTTCTAACCCTAAGACTAAGTCGTCAATTTCAACACTCACCCTAAGCCTAAATGCACTCTATTCTAACCAAAATGCAATCCTGACACTAAGCCTAACCCTAAACCTCGATTCTACGAAAAAAACTCTTCTACTAACTATAAGGAATTGCCACCATATCTCTAGCCCTAAATGTGCTCGTTTCTAACCCTAACACTAAGTCGTCAATTTCAACACTAACCCTAAGCCTAAATGCACTCTATTCTAACCAAAATGCAATCCTGACACTAAGATTAACACTAAACCTCGATTCTACGAAAAAAACTCTTCTACTAACTATAAGGAATTGTCACCATAACTCTAAACCTAAATGTGCTCGTTTCTAACCCAAACACTAAGTCGTCAATTTCAACACTAACCCTAAGCATAAATGCACTCTATTCTAACCAAAATGCAATCCTGACACTAAGCCTAACCCTAAACCTCGATTCTAGGAAAAAAACTCTACTACTAACTAGAAGGAATTCTCACCAGAACTCTAACCCTAACTGTGCTCGTTTCTAACCCTACCACTAAGTTTTCAATTTCAACACTAACCCTAAGCCTAAATGCCCTCTATTCTAACCAAAATGCAATCCTGACACTAAGCCTAACCTTAAACCTCGATTCTACGAACAAATACCCTAGCCCTAACCCAAACGAATTCTAACTGTAACTCTAACCCTAAATGTGTTCGTTTCTAATCCGAACACTAACTCGTCAATTTCAACACTAACCCTAAGCCTAAATGCACTCTATTCTAATCAAAATGCAATCCTGACCCTAAGCATAACACTTAACCTCGATTCTATGAAAAAACCTCTAATACTAACTACAACGAATTCTCACCAGAACTCTAACCCTAAATGTGCTCGTTTCTAACCCAAACACTAAGTCGTCAATTTCAACACTAACCCTAAGCCTAAATGCACTTTATTCTACCCAAAATGCAGTCCTGACACAAAGCCTAACCCTAAACCTCGATTCTACGAAAAAAAACTCTACTACTAACTACAAGGAATTGTCACCATAACTCTAACCCTAAATGTGCTTGTTTCTAACCCTATCACTATGTTATCAATTTCAACACTAACCCTAAGCCTAAATGCATTCTATTCTAACCAAAATGCAATCCTGACACTAAGCCTAACCCTAAACCTCGATTCTACGAAAAAAAACTCTACTACTAACTAGAAGGAATTCTCACCAGAACTCTAACCCTAAATGTGCTCGTTTCTACCCTAATACTAAGTCGTCAGTTTCAACACTAACCCTTAACCTAAAGGCACTATATTCTAACCAAAATGCAATCCTGACACTAAGCATAACCCTAAACCTCGATTCTACGAAAAAAAACTCTAATACTAACTATAACGAATTCTCACCATAACTCTAACGCTAACTGTGATCATTTCTAACCCTAACACTAAGTCGTCAATTTCAACACTAATCCTAAGCCTAAATGCCCTCTATTCTAACCAAAATGCAATCCTGACACTAAGCCTAACCTTAAACCTCGATTCTACGAACAAAAACCCTAGCCCAAACCCAAACGAATTCTAACCGTAACTCTAACCCTTAATGTGTTCGTTTCTAACCCTAACACTAACTCGTCAATTTCAACACTAACCCTAAGCCTAAATGCACTCTATTCTAAACAAAATGCAATCCTGACCCTAAGCATAACACTAAACCTCGATTCTATGAAAAAAACTCTAATACTAACTATAACGAATTCTCAACAGAACTCTAACCCTAAATGTGCTCGTTTCTAACCCTAAGACTAAGTCGTCAATTTCAACACTCACCCTAAGCCTAAATGCACTCTATTCTAACCAAAATGCAATCCTGACACTAAGCCTAACCCTAAACCTCGATTCTACGAAAAAAACTCTTCTACTAACTATAAGGAATTGCCACCATATCTCTAGCCCTAAATGTGCTCGTTTCTAACCCTAACACTAAGTCGTCAATTTCAACACTAACCCTAAGCCTAAATGCACTCTATTCTAACCAAAATGCAATCCTGACACTAAGATTAACACTAAACCTCGATTCTACGAAAAAAACTCTTCTACTAACTATAAGGAATTGTCACCATAACTCTAAACCTAAATGTGCTCGTTTCTAACCCAAACACTAAGTCGTCAATTTCAACACTAACCCTAAGCATAAATGCACTCTATTCTAACCAAAATGCAATCCTGACACTAAGCCTAACCCTAAACCTCGATTCTAGGAAAAAAAACTCTACTACTAACTAGAAGGAATTCTCACCAGAACTCTAACCCTAAATGTGCTCGTTTCTACCCTAACACTAAGTCGTCAGTTTCAACACTAAACCTAAGCATAAATGCACTTTATTCTAACCAAAATGCAATCCTGACACTAAGCCTAACCCTAAACCTCGATTCTACGAACAAAAACTCTACTACTAACTAGAAGGAATTCTCACCAGAGCTCTAACCCTAATTGTACTCGTTTCTAACCCTTACACTAAGTCGTCAATTTCAACACGAACCCTAAGCCTAAATGCCCTCTATTCTAACCAAAATGCAATCCTGACACTAAGCCTAACACTAAACCTCGATTCTACGAAAAAAACTCTTCTACTAACTATAAGGAATTGTCACCATAACTCTAAACCTAAATGTGCTCGTGTCTAACCCAAACACTAAGTCGTCAATTTCAACACTTACCCTAAGCATAAATGCACTTTATTCTAACCAAAATGCAATCCTGACACTAAGCCTAACCCTAAACCTCGATTCTACGAACAAAAACTCTACTACTAACTAGAAGGAATTCTCACCAGAGCTCTAACCCTAATTGTACTCGTTTCTAACCCTTACACTAAGTCGTCAATTTCAACACGAACCCTAAGCCTAAATGCCCTCTATTCTAACCAAAATGCAATCCTGACACTAAGCCTAACCCTAAACCTCGATTCTACGAACAAAAACTCTAGCCCTAACCCAAACGAATTCTAACCGTAACTCTAACCCTAAATGAGTTCGTCTCTAACCCTAACACTAACTCGTCAATTTCAACACGAACCCTAAGCCTAAATGCCCTCTATTCTAACCAAAATGCAATCCTGACACTAAGCCTAACACTAAACCTCGATTCTACGAAAAAAACTCTTCTACTAACTATAAGGAATTGTCACCATAACTCTAAACCTAAATGTGCTCGTGTCTAACCCAAACACTAAGTCGTCAATTTCAACACTTACCCTAAGCATAAATGCACTTTATTCTAACCAAAATGCAATCCTGACACTAAGCCTAACCCTAAACCTCGATTCTACGAACAAAAACTCTACTACTAACTAGAAGGAATTCTCACCAGAGCTCTAACCCTAATTGTACTCGTTTCTAACCCTTACACTAAGTCGTCAATTTCAACACTAACCCTAAGCCTAAATGCACTCTATTCTAACCAAAATGCAATCCTGACACTAAGACTAACCCTAAACCTCGATTCTACGAAAAAAAACGCTAATACTAACTATAACGAATTCTCACCATAACTCTAACCCTAAATGTGCTCGTTTCTAACCCTAATACTAAGTCGTCAATTTCAACACTAACCCTAATCCTAAATGCACTCTATTCTAACCAAAATGCAATCCTGACACTAAGCCTAACCCTAAACCTCGATTCTAGGAAAAAAAACTCTACTACTAACTAGAAGAAATTCTCACCAGAACTCTATACCTCAATGTGCCTGATTCGAACGCTATAACTAAATCATCAATTTCAACACTAACCCTAAGCCCAAATGCTCTGAATTATGACCCAAAATGCTCTCCTGACCCTAAGCCTAACCCAAAACCTCGATTCTACCAACACAAACCCTAACACTAATCCTAACCCAACTCCTCCCCTACCCCTAAATGCACTCAAACCCTGACCCTAACCCCAACCCTAACGCTAAAAATGCTCCTGATTCTAACCTTAATCCTAACCCTAACCCTCACCCTAACACTGACCCTCGATTCTACGAAAGCTAACCCTATACCTAACTCTAACCCTAACACTATCCTTAAATGCACTCGATTCTAACCCTCACCCTAAACATAAACCTAACCCTATCCTTAATCCTAACCCTAAATGCACTGGATTCTAACCATAACTCTAACCCTAATGTGCTCGATTATAACCCTAACACTAAATCGTCAATCTCAACACTAAGCCTAACCCTAAATGCCCTCGACTCTAACACAAAAGGCAATCCTGACCCTAAGCCTAACCCTAAACCTCGATTCTACCAACACAAACCCTAACCCTAATCCCAACCCTACTCCTATCCCTATCTCTATATGCACTCTAACCCTAACCCTGACCGAACCCCTAACACTAAAAATGCCCTTGATTCTATCCCTAACCCTAACCCTAACCCTCAATTCGACGAAACCTAAGCCTAAACCTAACTCTAACCCTAACACTATCCATAAATGCTCTCGATTCTAATCCTGACCCTAATAACCCTAACCCTAACCCTAAGCTTAAATATAGTGGATTCTAACCATAACTCTAACCCCAATGTGCTCGATTCTACGTCTAACACTAAATCGTCAATCTCAACACTAACCCTAACTCTAAATGCACTCAGTTGTAACCCAAAAGGCAATCCTCACCCTACGCCTAACCCTAAACTTGAATTCTACCAACACAAACCCTAACCCTAATCCTAACCCTACCCCTACCCCTACCCCTAAATGCACTCTAACCCTACCCCTACCCCTTACACTAACCCTATCCCTCAGGAATTCTAACCAAAACTCTAACCCTAAATGTGCTCGATTCTAACCCAAACACTAAATCTTCAATTTCAACACTATCCCTAACCCTAAATGCACTCGACTCTAACCCAAAAGCCATTCCTGACCCTAAGCCTAACCCTAAACCTCGATTCTACCAACACAAACCTTAACCCTAATCCTAACCCTACTCCTAGTCCTACCCCTAAATGCACTCTAAGCCATACCCTGATGAAAAGCAGACCACTAAAAATGTGCCTGATTCTAACCCTAACCCTAACCCTAAGCCTAACCTTAAGCCTAACCCTCGATTCTACGAAAGCGAACGCTAAACCTAACTCTAACCCTAGCACTATCCTTAAATGCTCTCGATTTTAACCGTGACCCTCAACCTAACCCTAACCCTAACCCTAACCCTAAATGCACTGAATTCTAAGCATAACTCTAACCCTAAATGTGCTCGATTCAAACCCTAACACTAAATCGTCAATTTGAACACACACCCAAAGCCTAAATACACTCGATTCTGATCCAAAATGCAATCCTGACGCTAAGCCTAAACCTAAACCTCGATTCTACCAACACAAACCTTAACCCTAATCCCAACCCTACTCCTATCCCTATCTCTATATGCACTCTAACCCTAACCCTGACCCAAACCCTAACACTAAAAATGCCCTTGATTCTATCCCTAACCCTAACCCTCAATTCGACGAAACCTAACCCTAAACTTAACTCTAACCCTAAACACTATCCTTAAATGCTCTCGATTCTAATCCTGACCCTAATAACCCTAACCCTAACCCGAAGCTTAAATATAGTGGATTCTAGCCATAACTCTAACCCCAATGTGCTCGATTCTAAGTCGAACACTAAATCGTCAATCTCAACACTAACCCTAACTCTAAATGCACTCAGTTGTAACCCAAAAGGCAATCATCACCCTACGCCTAACCCTAAACTTGAATTCTACCAACACAAACCCTAACCCTAATCCTAACCCTACACCTAAACCTACCCCTAAATGCACTCTAACCCTACCCCTATCCCTTACACTAACCCTAACCCTCAGGAATTCTAACCAAAACTCTAACCTTAATGTGCTCGATTATAACCCAAACACTAAATCGTCAATTTCAACACTATCCCTAACCCTAAATGCACTCGACTCTAACCCAAAAGCCATTCCTGACCCTAAGCTTAACCCTAAACCTCGATTCTACCAACACAAACCTTAACCCTAATCCTAACCCTACTCCTACGCCTACCTCTAAATGCACTCTAAGCCATGCCCTGATGAAAAGCAGACCACTAAAAATGTGCCTGATTCTAACCCTAACCCTAACCCTAAGCCTAACCTTAAGCCTAACCCTCGATTCTACGAAAGCGAACGCTAAACCTAACTCTAACCCTAGCACCATGCTTAAATGCTCTCGATTTTAACCGTGACCCTCAACCTAACCCTAACCCTAACGCTAACCCTAAATGCACTATATTCTAAGCATAACTCTAACCCTAAATGTGCTCGATCCAAACCCTAACACTAAATCGTCAATTTGAACACACACCCAAAGCCTAAATACACTCGATTCTGATCCAAAATGCAATCCTGACCCTAAGCCTAAACCTAAACCTCGATTCTACCAACACAAACCTTAACCCTAATCCTAACCCTACTCCTACGCCTACCCCTAAATGCACTCTAAGCCATACCCTGATGAAAAGCAGACCACTAAAAATGTGCCTGATTCTAACCCTAACCCTAACCCTAAGCCTAACCTTAAGCCTAATTCTCGATTCTACGAAAGCGAACGCTAAACCTAACTCGAACCCTAGCACTATCCCTAAATGCTCTCGATTTTAACCGTGACCCTCAACCTAACCATAACCCTAACGCTTACCCTAAATGCACTGAATTCTAAGCATAACTCTAACCTCAAATGTGCTCGATTCAAACCCTAAAACTAAATCGTCAATTTTAACACTAACCCAAAGCCTACATACACTCGTCTGATACAAAATGCAATCCTGACCCTAAGCCTAAACCTAAACCTCGATTCTACCAACACAAACCTTAACCCTAATCCTCAGCCAACCCCTTCCACTAGCCCTAAAAGCACTTTAACCCTAATCCTCACCCTAACGCTAACACTAGAACTGTGCTTGATTCTAACCCTAACCCTCACCCTAAGCCTAACCCTAAGCCTAACCTTCGATTCTACGAAAGCTAACCCTAAGGCTAACTCTACCCCTAGCACTATCCTTAATGCTCTAGATTCTAACCCTGACCCTAAACCTAACCCTAACCCTAAGCCTAACCTTAAATGCACTGAATTCTAATCATAACTCTATCCCTCAATGTGCCTGATTCTAACGCTATAACTAAATCATCAATTTCAACACTAACCCTAAGGCCAAATGCTCTGAATTATGACCCAAAATGCTCTCCTGACCCTAAGCCTAAGCCAAAACCTCGATTCTACCAACACAAACCCGAACCCTAATCCTAACCCTACTCCTATCCCTATCTCTCTATATGCACTCTAACCCCAACCCTGACCCAACCCCTAACACTAGAAATGCACTTGATTCTATCCATAACCCTAACCCTAACCCTAACCCTCAATTCGACTAAACCTAAGCCTAAACCTAACTCTAACCATAGCACTATCCTTAAATGCTCTCGATTCTAATCCTGACCCTAATAGCCCTAACCCTAACAGTAAGCTTAAATATAGTGGATTCTAACCATAACTCTAACCCCAATGTGCTCGATTCTAAGTCCAACACTAAATCGTCAATCTCAACACTAACCTTAACTCTAAATGCACTCAGTTGTAACCCAAAAGGCAATCCTCACCCTACGCTTAACCCTAAACTTCGATTCTACCTACACAAACCCTAACCCTAATCCTACCCCTACCCCTACCCCTAAATGCACTCCAACCCTACCCCTACCCCTTACACCAACCCTAACCCTCAGGAATTCTAACCAAAACTCTAACCCTAAATGTGCTCGATTTTAACCCAAACACTAAATCGTCAATTTCAACACTATCCCTAAGCCGAAATGCACTCGACTCTAACCCAAAAGCCATTCCTGACCCTAAGCCTAACCCTAAACCTCGATTCTACCAACACAAACCTTAACCCTAATCCTAAACCTACTCCTACGCCTACCCCTAAATGCACTCTAAGCCATACCCTGATGAAAAGCAGACTACTAAAAATGTGCCTGATTCTAACCCTAACCCTAACCCTAAGCCTAACCTTAAGCCTAAGCCTCGATTCTACGAAAGCGAACGCTAAACCTAACTCGAACCCTAGCACTATCCTTAAATGCTCTCGATTTTAACCGTGACCCTCAACCTAACCCTAACCCTAACGCTAACCCTAAATGCACTGAATTCTAAGCATAACTCTAACCCTAAATGTGCTCGATTCAAACCCTAACACTAAATCGTCAATTTGAACACACACCCAAAGCCTAAATACACTCGATTGTGATCTAAAATGCAATCCTGACCCTAAGCCTAAACCTAAACCTCGATTCTACCAACACAAACCTTAACCCTAAACCTAACCCTATCCCTTCCACTAGCCCTAAAAGCACTTTAACCCTAATCCTCACCCTAACGCTAACACTAGAACTGTGCTTGATTCTAACCCTAACCCTCACCCTAAGCCTAACCCTAAGCCTAACCTTCGATTCTACGAAAGCTAACCCTAAGGCTAACTCTACCCCTAGCACTATCCTTAATGCTCTAGATTCTAACCCTGACCCTAAACCTAACCCTAACCCTAAGCCTAACCTTAAATGCACTGAATTCTAATCATAACTCTATCCCTCAATGTGCCTGATTCTAACGCTATAACTAAATCATCAATTTCAACACTAACCCTAAGGCCAAATGCTCTGAATTATGACCCAAAATGCTCTCCTGACCCTAAGCCTAAGCCAAAACCTCGATTCTACCAACACAAACCCGAACCCTAATCCTAACCCTACTCCTATCCCTATCTCTCTATATGCACTCTAACCCCAACCCTGACCCAACCCCTAACACTAGAAATGCACTTGATTCTATCCCTAACCCTAACCCTAACCCTAACCCTCAATTCGACTAAACCTAAGCCTAAACCTAACTCTAACCATAGCACTATCCTTAAATGCTCTCGATTCTAATCCTGACCCTAATAGCCCTAACCCTAACAGTAAGCTTAAATATAGTGGATTCTAACCATAACTCTAACCCCAATGTGCTCGATTCTAAGTCCAACACTAAATCGTCAATCTCAACACTAACCTTAACTCTAAATGCACTCAGTTGTAACCCAAAAGGCAATCCTCACCCTACGCTTAACCCTAAACTTCGATTCTACCTACACAAACCCTAACCCTAATCCTACCCCTACCCCTACCCCTAAATGCACTCCAACCCTACCCCTACCCCTTACACCAACCCTAACCCTCAGGAATTCTAACCAAAACTCTAACCCTATATGTGCTCGATTCAAACCCTAACACTAAATCGTCAATTTGAACACACACCCAAAGCCTAAATACACTCGATTCTGATCCAAAATGCAATCCTGACCCTAAGCCTAAACCTAAACCTCGATTCTACCAACACAAACCTTAACCCTAATCCCAATCCTACTCCTACGCCTACCTCTAAATGCACTCTAATCCACACCCTGATGAAAAGCAGACCACTAAAAATGTGCCTGATTCTAACCCTAACCCTAAGCCTAACCCTAAGCCTAACCCCCGATTCTACGAAAGCTAACCCTAAACCTAACTCTAACCCTAGCACTATCCTTAATGCTCTCGATTCTAACCCTGACCCTAAACCTAACCCTCGATTCTACGAAAGCTAACCCTAAACCTAACTGAACCCCTAGCACTATCCTTAATGCTCTCGATTCTAACCCTGACCCTAAACCGAACCCTAACCCTAAGCCTAACCCTAAATGCACTGAATTCTAATGATAACTCTATCCCTAAATGTGCCTGATTCGAACACTATAACTAAATCATCAATTTCAACACTAACCCTAAGCCCAAATGCTCTGAATTATGACCCGAAATGCTCTCCTGACCCTAAGCCTAACCCAAAACCTCGATTGTACCAACACAAACCCTAACCCTAATCCTAACCCGACGCCTCCCCTACCCCTAAATGCACTCAAACCCTGACCCTAACCCCAACCCTAACGCTAAAAATGCTCCTGATTCTAACCTTAATCCTAACCCCAACCCTCACCCTAACATTGACGCTCGATTCTACGAAAGCTAACCCTATACCTAACTCTAACCCTAACACTATCCTTAAATGCACTCGATTCTAACCCTGACCCTAAACATAAACCTAACCCTATCCCTAATCCTAACCCTAAATGCACTGGATTCTAAACATAACTCTAACCCTAAGGTGCTCGATTATAACCCTAACACTAAATCGTCAATTTCAACACTATCCCTAACCCTAAATGCACTCGACTCTAACCCAAAAGGCAATCCAGACCCTAAGCCTAACCCTAAACCTCGATTCTACCAACACAAACCCTAACCCTAATCCCAACCCTACTCCTATCCCTATCTCTATATGCACTCTAACCCTAACCCTGACACAACCCCTAACACTAAAAATGCGCTTGATTCTATCCCTAACCCTAACCCTAACCCTAACCCTCAAATCGACGAAAACTAACCCTAAACCTAACTCTAACCCTAACACTATCCTTAAATGCTCTCGATTCTAATCATGACCCAAATAACCCTAACCCTAACCCTAAGCTTAAATATAGTGTATTCTAGCCATAACTCTAACCCCAATGTGCTCGATTCCAAGTCTAACACTAAATCGTCAATCTCAACACTAACCCTAACTCTAAATGCATTCAGTTGTAACCCAAAAGGCAATCCTCACCCTACGCCTAACCCTAAACTTCGAATCTACCAACACAAACCCTAACCCTAATCCTAACCCTATCCCTACCCCTACGCCTAAATGCACTCTAACCCTCCCCCTACCCCTTACACTAACCCTAACCCTCAGGAATTCTAACCAAAACTCTAACCCTAAATGTGCTCGATTCTAACCCAAACACTAAATCGTCAATTTCAATACTATCCCTAACCCTAAATGCATTCGACTCTAACCCAAAAGCCATTCCTGACCCTAAGCCTAACCCTAAACCTCGATTCTACCAACACAAACCTTAACCCTAATCCTGACCCTACTCCTACGCCTACCCCTAAATGCACTCTAAGCCATACCCTGATGAAAAGCAGACCACGAAAAATGTGCCTGATTCTAACCCTAACCCTAACCCTAAGCCTAACCTTAAGCCTAACCCTCGATTCTACGAAAGCGAACGCTAAACCTAACTCGAACCCTAGCACTATGCTTAAATGCTCTCGATTTTAACCGTGACCCTCAACCTAACCCTAACCCTAACGTTAACCCTAAATGCACTGAATTCTAAGCATAACTCTAACCCTAAATGTGCTCGATTCAAACCCTAACACTAAATCGTCAATTTGAACACACACCCAAAGCCTAAATACACTCGATTCTGATCCAAAATGCAATCCTGACCTTAAGCCTAAACCTAAACCTCGATTCTACCAACACAAACCTTACCCTTAATCCCAACCGTATCCCTTCCACTAGCCCTAAAAGCACTTTAACCCTAATCCTCACACTAACGCTAACACTAAAACTGTGCTTGATTCTAACCCTAACCCTCACCCTAAGCCCAACACTAAGCCTAACCCTCGATTCTACGAAAGCTAACACTAAGGCTAACTATAACCCTAGCACTATCCTTAATGCTCTCGATTCTAACCCTGACCCTAAACCTAACCCTAACCCTAAGCCTAACCCTAAATGCACTGAATTCTAATCATAACTCTATCCCTCAATGTGCCTGATTCGAACGCTATAACTAAATCATCAATTTCAACACTAATCCAAAGCCCAAATGCTCTGAATTATGACCCAAAATGCTGTCCTGACGCTAAGCCTAACCCAAAACCTCGATTCTACCAACACAAACCCTAACCCTAATCCTAACCCTACCCCTACCCCTACCCCTAAATGCACTCTAACCCTACACCTCCCCCTTACACTAACCCTAACCCTAAGCAATTCTAACCAAAACTCTAACCCTAAATGTGCTCGATTCTAACCCAAACACTAAATCGTCAATCTCAACACTAACCCTAACTCTAAATGCACTCAGTTGTAACCCAAAAGGCAATCCTCACCCTACGCCTAACCCTAAACTTCGATTCTACCAACACAAACCCCAACCCTAATCCTAACCCTACCCCTACCCCTACCCCTAAATGCACTCTAACCCTACCCCTACCCCTTACACTAACCCTAACCCTCAGGAATTCTAACCAAAACTCTAACCCTAAATGTGCTCGATTCTAAACCAAACACTAAATCGTCAATTTCAACACTATCCCTAACCCTAAATGCACTCGACTGTAACCCAAAAGCCATTCCTGACCCTAAGCCTAACTCGAAACCTCGATTCTACCAACACAAACCTTAACCCTAATCCTAACCCTACTCCTACGCCTCCCCCTAAATGCACTCTAAGCCATACCCTGATGAAAACCAGACCACTAAAAATGTGCCTGATTCTAACCCTTACCCTAAACATAAATCTAACCCTATCCCTAATCCTAACCCGAAATGCACTGGATTCTTACCATAACTCTAACCCTAATGTGCTCGATTATAACCCTAACACTAAATCGTCAATCTCAACACTAAGCCTAACCCTAAACCTCGATTCTACCAACACAAACACTAACCCTAATCACAACCCTACTCCTATCCCTTTCTCTATATGCACTCTAACCCTAACCCTGACCCAATCCCTAACACTAAAAATGCGCTTAATTCTATCCCTAAACCTAACCCTAACCCTAACCCTCAATTCGACGAAACCTAACCCTAAACCTAACTCTAACCCTAACACCATCCTTAAATGTTCTCGATTCTAATCCTGACCCTAATAACCCTAACCCTAAGTCTAAGCTAAAATATAGTGGATTCTAACCATAACTCTAACCCCAATGTGCTCGATTCTAAGTCTAACACTAAATCGTCAATCACAACACTAACCCTAACTCTAAATGCACTCAGTTGTAACCCAAAAGGCAATCCTCACCCTAAGCCTAACCCTAAACCTCGATTCTACCAACACAAACCCTAACCCTAATCCCAACCCTACTCCTATCCCTATCTCTATATGCACTCTAACCCTAACCCTGACCCAACCCCTAACACTAAAAATGCCCTTGATTCTATCCCTAACCCTAACCCTAACCCTAACCCTCAATTCGACGAAACCTAACCCTAAACCTAACTCTAACCCTAACACTATCCTTAAATGCTCTCGATTCTAATCCTGACCCTAATAACCCTAACCCTAACCCTAAGCTTAAATATAGTGGATTCTAACCATAACTCTAACCCCAATGTGCTCGATTCCAAGTCGAACACTACATCGTCAATCTCAACACTAACCCTAACTCTAAATGCACTCAGTTGTAACCCAAAAGGCAATCCTCACCCTACGCCTAACCTTAAACTTCAATTCTACCAACACAAACCCTAACCCTAATCCTAACCCTACCCCTACCCCTACCCCTAAATGCACTCTAACCCTACCCCTACCCCTTACACAAACCCTAACCCTCAGGAATTCTAACCAAAACTCTAACCCTAAATGTGCTCGATTCTAACCCAAACACTAAATCGTCAATTTCAACACTATCCCTAACCCTAAATGCACTCGACTCTAACCCAAAAGCCATTCCTGACCCTAAGCCTAACCCTAAACCTCGATTCTACCAACACAAACCTTAACCCTAATCCTAACCCTATTCCTACGCCTATCCCTAAATGCAGTCTAAGCCATACCCTGATGAAAAGCAGACCACTAAAAATGTGCCTGATTCTAACCCTAACCCTAACCCTAATCCTAACCTTAAGCCTAACCCTCGATTCTACGAAAGCGAACGCTAAACCTAACTCGAACCCTAGCACTATCCTTAAATGCTCTCGATTTTAACCGTGACCCTCAACCTAACCCTAACCCTAACGCTAACCCTAAATGCAATGAATTCTAAGCATAACTCTAACCCTAAATGTGCTCGATTCAAACCCTAAAACTAAATCGTCAATTCGAACACACACCCAAAGCCTAAAGACACTCGATTCTGATCCAAAATGCAATCCTGACCCTAAGCCCAAACCCAAACCTCGATTTTACCAACACAAACCTTCACGCTAATCCTAAGCCTATCCCTTCCACTAGCCCTAAAAGCACTTTAACCCTAATCCTCACCCTAACGCTAACACTAGAACTGTGCTTGATTCTAACCCTAACCCTCACCCTAAGCCTAACCCTAAGCCTAACCCTCGATTCTACGAAAGCTAACCCTAAACCTAACTCTAACCCTAGCACTATCCTCAATGCTCTCGATTCTAACCCTGACCCTAAACCTAACCCTAACCCTAAGCCTAACCCTAAATGCACTGAATTCTAATCATAACTCTATCCCTAAATGTGCCTGATTCGAACGCTATAACTAAATCATCAATTTCAACACTAACCCTAAGCCCAAATGCTCTGAATTATGACCCAAAATGGTCTCCTGACCCTAAGCCTAACCCAAAACCTCGATTCTTCCAACACAAACCCTAACCCTAATCCTAACCCAACTCCTCCCCTACCCCTAAATGCACTCAAACCCTGACCCTAACCCCAACCCTAACGCTAAAAATGCTCCTGATTCTAACCTTAATCCTAACCCTAACCCTCACCCTAACACTGACCCTCGATTCTACGAACCTAACCCTATACCTAACTCTAACCCTAACTCTATCCTTAAATGCACTCGATTCTAACCCTCACCCTAAACATAAACCTAACCCTATCCTTAATCCTAACCATAAATGCACTGGATTCTAACCATAACTCTAACCCTAATGTGCTCGATTATAACCCTAACACTAAATCGTCAATTTCAACACTAAGCCTAACCCTAAATGCCCTCGACTCTAACCCAAAAGGCAATCCTGACCCTAAGCCTAACCCTAAACCTCGATTCTACCAACACAAACCCTAACCCTAATCCCAACCCTACTCCTATCCCTATCTCTATATGCACTCTAACCCTCACCCTGACCCAACCCCTAACACTAAAAATGCCCTTGATTCTATCCCTAACCCTAAGCTAAACCTAACCCTCAATTCGACGAAACCTAACCCTAAACCTAACTCTAACCCTAACACTATCCTTAAATGCTCTCGATTCTAATCCTGACCCTAATAACCCTAACCCTAACCCTAAGCTTAAATATAGTGGATTCTAACCATAAATCTAACCCTAATGTGCTCGATTATAACCCTAACACTAAATCGTCAATCTCAACACTAAGCCTAACCCTAAATGCACTCGACTCTAACACAAAAGGCAATCCTGACCCTAAGCCTAACCCTAAACCTCGATTCTACCAACACAAACCCTAACCCTAATCCCAAACCTACTCCTATCCCTATCTCTATATGCACTCTAACATTAACCCTGACCCAACCCCTAACACTAAAAATGCGCTTGATTCTATCCCTAAACCTAACCCTAACCCTAACCCTCAATTCGACGAAACCTAAGCCTAAACCTAACTCTAACCCTAACACTATCCTTAAATGCTCTCGATTCTAATCCTGACCCTAATAACCCTAACCCTAACCCTAAGCTTAAATATAGTGGAATCTAACCATAACTCTAACCCCAATGTGCTCGATTCTAAGTCGAACACTAAATCGTCAATTTCAACACTCTCCCTAACCCTAAATGCACTCGACTCTAACCCAAAAGCCATTCCTGACCCTAAGCCTAACCCGAAACCTCGATTCTACCAACACAAACCTTAACCCTAATCCTAACCCTATTCCTACGCCTACTCCTAAATGCACTCTAAGCCATACCCTGATGAAAAGCAGACCACTAAAACTGTGCTTGATTCTAACCCTAACCCGCACCCTAAGCCTAACCCTAAGCCTAACCCTCGATTCTACGAAAGCTCACCCTAAAGCTAACTCTAACCCTAGCACTATCCTTAATGCTCTCGATTCTAACCCTGACCCTAAACCTAACCCTAACCCTAAGCCTAACCCTAAATGAACTGAATTCTAAGCATAACTCTAACCCTAAATGTGCTCGATTCAAACCCTAACACTAAATCGTCAATTTGAACACACACCCAAAGCCTAAATACACTCGATTCTGATCCAAAATGCAATCCTGACCCTAAGCCTAAACCTAAACCTCGATTCTACCAACATAAACCTTCACCCTAATCCTAACCCTATCCCTTCCACTAGCCCTAAAAGCACTTTAACCCTAATCCTCACCCTAACGCTAACACCAAAACTGTGCTTGATTCTAACTCTAACCCTCACCCTCAGCCTAACCCTAAGCCTAACCCTCGATTCTACGAAAGCTAAGACTAAACCTAACTCTAACCCTAGAACTATCCTTAATGCTCTCGATTCTAACCCTGACCCTAAACCTAACCCTAACCCTAACCCTAACCCTAAATGCACTGAATTCTCATCATAACTCTATCCCTCAATGTGCCTGATTCGAACGCTATAACTAAATCATCAATTTCAACACTAACCCTAAGCCCAAATGCTCTGAATTATGACCCAAAATGCTCTCCTGACCCTACGCCTAACCCAAAACCTCGATTCTACCACACAAACACTAACCCTAATCCTAACCCAACTCCTCCCCTACCCCTAAATGCACTCAAACCCTGACACTAACCCCAACCCTAACGCTAAAAATGCTCCTGATTCTAACCTTAATCCTAACCCTAACCCTCACCCTAACACTGACCCTCGATTCTACGAAAGCTAACCCTATACCTAACTCTAACCCTAACACTATCCGTAAATGCACTCGATTCTAACCCTCACCCTAAACATAAACCTAACCCTATCCCTAATCCTATCCGTAAATGCACTGGATTCTAACCATAACTCTAACCCTAATGTGCTCGATTATAACCCTAACACTAAATCGTCAATCTCAACACTAAGCCTAACCCTAAATGCCCTCGACTCTAACCCAAAAGGCAATCCTGACCCTAAGCCTAACCCTAAACCTCGATTCTACTAACACAAACCCTAACCCTAATCCCAAACCTACTCCTATCCCTATCTCTATATGCACTCTAACCCTAACCCTGACCCAACCCCTAACACTAAAAATGCTCTTGATTCTATCCCTAAACCTAACCCTAACCCTAACCCTCAATTCGACGAAACCTAAGCCTAAACCTAAGTCTAACCCTAACACTATCCTTAAATGCTCTCGATTCTAATCCTGACCCTAATAACCCTAACCCTAACCCTAAGCTTAAATATAGTGGATTCTAACCATAACTCTAACCCCAATGTGCTCGATTCTAAGTCGAACACTAAATCGTCAATCTCAACACTAACCCTAACTCTAAATGCACTCAGTTGTAACCCAAAAGGCAATCCTCACCCTACGCCTAACCCTAAACTTCGATTCTACCAACACAAACCCTAACCCTAATCCTAACCCTACCCCTTCCCCTACACCTAAATGCACTCTAACCCTACCCCTACCCCTTACACTAACCCTAACGCTCAGGAATTCTAACCAAAACTCTAACCCTAAATGTGCTCGATTCTAACCCAAACACTAAATCGTCAATTTCAACACTATCCCTAACCCTAAATGCACTCGACTCTAACCCAAAAGCCATTCCTGACCCTAAGCCTAACCCTAAACCTCGATTCTACCAACACAAACCTTAACCCTAATCCTAACCCTATTCCTACGCCTACCCCTAAATGCACTCTAAGCCATACCCTGATGAAAAGCAGACCACTAAAACTGTGCTTGATTCTAACCCTAACCCTCACCCTAAGCCTAACCCTAAGCCTAACCCTCGATTCTACGAAAGCTCACCCTAAACCTAACTCTAACACTAGCACTATCCTTAATGCTCTCGATTCTAACCCTGACCCTAAACCTAACCCTAACCCTAAGCCTAACCCTAAATGCACTGAATTCTAATCATAACTCTAACCCTAAATGTGCTCGATTCAAACCCTAACACTAAATCGTCAATTTGAACACACACCCAAAGCCTAAATACACTCGATTCTGATCCAAAATGCAATCCTGACCCTAAGCCTAAACCTAAACCTCGATTCTACCAACACAAACCTTCACCCTAATCCTAACCCTATCCCTTCCACTAGCCCTAAAAGCACTTTAACCCTAATCCTCACCCTAACGCTAACACCAAAACTGTGCTTGATTCTAACTCTAACCCTCACCCAGAGCCTAACCCTAAGCCTAACCCTCGATTCTACGAAAGCTAACCCTAAACCTAACTCTACCCCTAGAACTATCCTTAATGCTCTCCATTCTAACCCTGACCCTAAACCTAATCCTAACCCTAACCCTAACCCTAAATGCACTGAATTCTAATCATAACTCTATCCCTCAATGTGCCTGATTCGAACGCTATAACTAAATCATCAATTTCAACACTAACCCTAAGCCCAAATGCTCTGAATTATGACCCAAAATGCTCTCCTGACCCTACGCCTAACCCAAAACCTCGATTCTACCAACACAAACCCTAACCCTAATCCTAATCCAACTCCTCCCCTACCCCTAAATGCACTCAAACCCTGACCCTAACCCCAACCCTAACGCTAAAAATGCTCCTGATTCTAACCTTAATCCTAACCCTAACCCTCACCCTAACACTGACCCTCGATTCTACGAAAGCTAACCCTATACCTAACTCTAACCCTAACATTATCCTTAAATGCACTCGATTCTAACCCTCACCCTAAACATAAACCTAACCCTATCCCTAATCCTATCCGTAAATGCACTGGATTCTAACCATAACTCTAACCCTAATGTGCTCGATTATAACCCTAACACTAAATCGTCAATCTCAACACTAAGCCTAACCCTAAATGCACTCGACTCTAACCCAAAAGGCAATCCTGACCCTAAGCCTAACCCTAAACCTCGATTCTACCAACACAAACCCTAACCCTAATCCCAAACCTACTCCTATCCCTATCTCTATATGCACTCTAACCCTAACCCTGACCCAACCCCTAACACTAAAAATGCGCTTGATTCTATCCCTGAACCTAACCCTAACCCTAACCCTCAATTCGACGAAACCTAAGCCTAAACCTAAGTCTAACCCTAACACTATCCTTAAATGCTCTCGATTCTAATCCTGACCCTAATAACCCTAACCCTAACCCTAAGCTTAAATATAGTGGATTCTAACCATAACTCTAACCCCAATGTGCTCGATTCTAAGTCGAACACTAAATCGTCAATCTCAACACTAACCCTAACTCTAAATGCACTCAGTTGTAACCCAAAAGGCAATCCTCACCCTACGCCTAACCCTAAACTTCGATTCTACCAACACAAACCCTAACCCTAATCCTAACCCTACCCCTACCCCTACCCCTAAATGCACTCTAACCCTACCCCTACCCCTTACACAAACCCTAACCCTCAGGAATTCTAACCAAAACTCTAACCTTAATGTGCTCGATTCTAACCCAAACACTAAATCGTCAATTTCAACACTATCCCTAACCCTAAATGCACTCGACTCTAACCCAAAAGCCATTCCTGACCCTAAGCCTAACCCTAAACCTCGATTCTACCAACACAAACCTTAACCCTAATCCTAACCCTATTCCTACGCCTATCCCTAAATGCAGTCTAAGCCATACCCTGATGAATAGCAGACCACTAAAAATGTGCCTGATTCTAACCCTAACCCTAACCCTAATCCTAACCTTAAGCCTAACCCTCGATTCTACGAAAGCGAACGCTAAACCTAACTCGAACCCTAGCACTATCCTTAAATGCTCTCGATTTTAACCGTGACCCTCAACCTAACCCTAACCCTAACGCTAACCCTAAATGCAATGAATTCTAAGCATAACTCTAACCCTAAATGTGCTCGATTCAAACCCTAAAACTAAATCGTCAATTCGAACACACATCCAAAGCCTAAAGACACTCGATTCTGATCCAAAATGCAATCCTGACCCTAAGCCCAAACCTAAACCTCGATTTTACCAACACAAACCTTCACCCTAATCCTAAGCCTATCCCTTCCACTAGCCCTAAAAGCACTTTAACCCTAATCCTCACCCTAACGCTAACACTAGAACTGTGCTTGATTCTAACCCTAACCCTCACCCTAAGCCTAACCCTAAGCCAAACCCTCGATTCTACGAAAGCTAACCCTAAACCTAACTCTAACCCTAGCACTATCCTCAATGCTCTCGATTCTAACCCTGACCCTAAACCTAACCCTAACCCTAAGCCTAACCCTAAATGCACTGAATTCTAATCATAACTCTATCCCTAAATGTGCCTGATTCGAACGCTATAACTAAATCATCAATTTCAACACTAACCCTAAGCCCAAATGCTCTGAATTATGACCCAAAATGGTCTCCTGACCCTAAGCCTAACCCAAAACCTCGATTCTTCCAACACAAACCCTAACCCTAATCCTAACCCAACTCCTCCCCTACCCCTAAATGCACTCAAACCCTGACCCTAACCCCAACCCTAACGCTAAAAATGCTACTGATTCTAACCTTAATCCTAACCCTAACCCTCACCCTAACACTGACCCTCGATTCTACGAACCTAACCCTATACCTAACTCTAACCCTAACTCTATCCTTAAATGCACTCGATTCTAACCCTCACCCTAAACATAAACCTAACCCTATCCTTAATCCTAACCATAAATGCACTGGATTCTAACCATAACTCTAACCCTAATGTGCTCGATTATAACCCTAACACTAAATCGTCAATTTCAACACTAAGCCTAACCCTAAAAGCCCTCGACTCTAACCCAAAAGGCAATCCTGACCCTAAGCCTAACCCTAAACCTCGATTCTACCAACACAAACCCTAACCCTAATCCCAACCCTACTCCTATCCCTATCTCTATATGCACTCTAACCCTCACCCTGACCCCAACCCCTAACACTAAAAATGCCTTGATCTTCCCTAAGATTCTTAAAGTTTTCCCTAACCCTTTAGCTTACATAACCCTCAATCGACTAACCTACCCTAATTTCCTAAACCTACCCTAACCCTAACTCTAACCCTAACACTATCCTTAAATGCTCTCGATTCTAATCCTGACCCTAATAACACTAACCCTAACCCTAAGCTTAAATATAGTGGATTCTAACCATAAATCTAACCCTAATGTGCTCGATTATAACCCTAACACTAAATCGTCAATCTCAACACTAAGCCTAACCCTAAATGCCCTCGACTCTAACCCAAAAGGCAATCCTGACCCTAAGCCTAACCCTAAACCTCGATTCTACCAACACAAACCCTAACCCTAATCCCAAACCTACTCCTATCCCTATCTCTATATGCACTCTAACCCTAACCCTGACCCAACCCCTAACACTAAAAATGCGCTTGATTCTATCCCTAAACCTAATCCTAACCCTAACCCTCAATTCGACGAAACCTAAGCCTAAACGTAACTCTAACCCTAACACTATCCTTAAATGCTCTCGATTCTAATCCTGACCCTAATAACCCTAACCCTAACCCTAAGCTTAAATATAGTGGATTCTAACCATAACTCTAACCCCAATGTGCTCGATTCTAAGTCGAACACTAAATCGTCAATCTCAACACTAACCCTAACTCTAAATGCACTCAGTTGTAACCCAAAAGGCAATCCTCACCCTACGCCTAACCCTAACCTTCGATTCTACCAACACAAACCCTAACCCTAATCCTAACCCTACACCTTCCCCTACACCTAAATGCACTCTAACCCTACCCCTACCCCTTACACTAACCCTAACCCTCAGGAATTCTAACCAAAACTCTAACCCTAAATGTGCTCGATTCTAACCCAAACACTAAATCGTCAATTTCAACACTATCCCTAACCCTAAATGCACTCGACTCTAACCCAAAAGCCATTCCTGACCCTAAGCCTAACCCTAAACCTCGATTCTACCAACACAAACCTTAACCCTAATCCTAACCCTATTCCTACGCCTACCCCTAAATGCACTCTAAGCCATACCCTGATGAAAAGCAGACCACTAAAAATGTGCCTGATTCTAACCTTAACACTAACCCTAAGCCTAACCTTAAGCCTAACCCTCGATTCTATGAAAGCGAACGCTAAACCTAACTCTAACCCTAGCACTATCCTTGAATGCTCTCGATTTTAACCGTGACCCTCAACCTAACCCTAACCCTAACGCTAACCCTAAATGCACTGAATTCTAAGCATAACTCTAACCTCAAATGTGCTCGATTCAAACCCTAACACTAAATCGTCAATTTGAACACACACCCAAAGCCTAAATACACTCGATTCTGATGCAAAATGCAATCCTGACCCTAAGCCTAAACCTAAACCTCCATTCTACCAACACAAACCTTCACCCTAATCCTAACCCTATCCCTTCCACTAGCCCTAAAAGCACTTTAACCCTAATCCTCACCCTAACGCTAACACCAAAACTGTGCTTGATTCTAACTCTAACCCTCACCCTCAGCCTAACCCTAAGCCTAACCCTAGATTCTATGAAAGCTAACCCTAAACCTAACTCTAACCCTAGAACTATCCTTAATGCTCTCGATTCTAACCTTGACCCTAAACCTAACCCTAACCCTAACCCTAACCCTAAATGCACTGAATTCTAATCATAACTCTATCCCTCAATGTGCCTGATTCGAACGCTATAACTAAATCATCAATTTCAACACTAACCCTAAGCCCAAATGCTCTGAATTATGACCCAAAATGCTCTCCTGACCCTACGCCTAACCCAAAACCTCGATTCTACCAACACAAACCCTAACCCTAATCCTAACCCAACTCCTCCCCTACCCCTAAATGCACTCAAACCCTGACCCTAACCCCAACCCTAACGCTAAAAATGCTCCTGATTCTAACCTTAATCCTAACCCTAACCCTCACCCTAACACTGACCCTCGATTCTACGAAAGCTAACCCTATACCTAACTCTAACCCTAACACTATCCTTAAATGCACTCGATTCTAACCCTCACCCTAAACATAAACCTAACCCTATCCCTAATCCTATCCGTAAATGCACTGGATTCTAACCATAACTCTAACCCTAATGTGCTCGATTATAACCATAACACTAAATCGTCAATCTCAACACTAAGCCTAACCCTAAATGCCCTCGACTCTAACCCAAAAGGCAATCCTGACCCTAAGCCTAACCCTAAACCTCGATTCTACTAACACAAACCCTAACCCTAATCCCAAACCTACTCCTATCCCTATCTCTATATGCACTCTAACCCTAACCCTGACCCAACCCCTAACACTAAAAATGCGCTTGATTCTATCCCTAAACCTAACCCTAACCCTAACCCTCAATTCGACGAAACCTAAGCCTAAACCTAACTCTAACCCTAACACTATCCTTAAATGCTCTCGATTCTAATCCTGACCCTAATAACCCTAACCCTAACCCTAAGCTTAAATATAGTGGATTCTAACCATAACTCTAACCCCAATGTGCTCGATTCTAAGTCGAACACTAAATCGTCAATCTCAACACTAACCCTAATTCTAAATGCACTCAGTTGTAACCCAAAAGGCAATCCTCACCCTACGCCTAACCCTAAACTTCGATTCTACCAACACAAACCCTAACCCTAATCCTAACCCTACCCATTCCCCTACACCTAAATGCACTCTAACCCTACCCCTACCCCTTACTCTAACCCTAACGCTCAGGAATTCTAACCAAAACTCTAACCCTAAATGTGCTCGATTCTAACCCAAACACTAAATCGTCAATTTCAACACTATCCCTAACCCTAAATGCACTCGACTCTAACCCAAAAGCCATTCCTGACCCTAAGCCTAACCCTAAACCTCGATTCTACCAACACAAACCTTAACCCTAATCCTAACCCTATTCCTACGCCTACCCCTAAATGCACTCTAAGCCATACCCTGATGAAAAGCAGACCACTAAAACTGTGCTTGATTCTAACCCTAACCCTCACCCTAAGCCTAACCCTAAGCCTAACCCTCGATTCTACGAAAGCTCACCCTAAACCTAACTCTAACCCTAGCACTAACCTAACCCTAACCCTAACGCTAACCCTAAATGCACTGAATTCTAAGCATAACTCTAACCTCAAATGTGCTCGATTCAAACCCTAACACTAAATCGTCAATTTGAACACACACCCAAAGCCTAAATACACTCGATTCTGATCCAAAATGCAATCCTGACCCTAAGCCTAAACCTAAACCTCCATTCTACCAACACAAACCTTCACCCTAATCCTAACCCTATCCCTTCCACTAGCCCTAAAAGCACTTTAACCCTAATCCTCACCCTAACGCTAACACCAAAACTGTGCTTGATACTAACCCTAACCCTCACCCTCAGCCTAACCCTAAGCCTAACCCTCGATTCTACGAAAGCTAACCCTAAACCTAACTCTAACCGTAGAACTATCCTTAATGCTCTCGATTCTAACCCTGACCCTAAACCTAACCCTAACCCTAAGCCTAATCCTAAATGCACTGAATTCTAATCATAACTCTTTCCCTCAATGTGCCTGATTCGAATGCTGTAACTAAATCATCAATTTCAACACTAACCCTAAGCCCAAATGCTCTGAATTATGACCCAAAATGCTCTCCTGACCCTAAGCCTAACCCAAAACCTCGATTCTACCAACACAATCCCTAACCCTAATCCTAACGCAACTCCTCCCCTACCCCTAAATGCACTCAAACCCTGACCCTAACCCCAACCCTAACGCTAAAAATGCTCCTGATTCTAACCTTAATCCTAACCCTAACGCTCACCCTAACACTGACCCTCGATTCTACGAAAGCTAACCCTATACCTAACTCTAACCCTAACACTATCCTTAAATGCACTGGATTCTAACCCTCACCCTAAACATAAACCTAACCCTATCCCTAATCCTATCCGTAAATGCACTGGATTCTAACCATAACTCTAACCCTAATGTGCTCGATTATAACCCTAACACTAAATCGTCAATCTCAACACTAAGCCTAACCCTAAATGCCCTCGACTCTAACCCAAAAGGCAATCCTGACCCTAAGCCTAACCCTAAACCTCGATTCTACCAACACAAACCCTAACCCTAATCCCAACCCTACTCCTATCCCTATCTCTATATGCACTCTAACCCTAACCCTGACCCAACCCCTAACACTAAAAATGCGCTTGATTCTATCCCTAAACCTAACCCTAACCCTAACCCTCAATTCGACGAAACCTAAGCCTAAACCTAACTCTAACCCTAACACTATCCTTAAATGCTCTCGATTCTAATCCTGACCCTAATGACCCTAACCCTAACCCTAAGCTTAAATATAGTGGATTCTAACCATAACTCTAACCCCAATGTGCTCGATTCTAAGTCTAACACTAAATCGTCAATCACAACACTAACCCTAACTCTAAATGCACACAGTTGTAACCCAAAAGGCAATCCTCACCCTACGCCTAACCCTAAACTTCGATTCTACCAACACAAACCCTAACTCTAATCCTCACCCTACCCCTTCCCCTACCCCTAAATACACTCTAACCCTACCCCTACCCCTTACACTAACCCTAACCCTCAGGAATTCTAACCAAAACTCTAACCCTAAATGTGCTCGATTCTAACCCAAACACTAAATCGTCAATTTCAACACTATCCCTAACCCTAAATGCACTCGACTCTAACCCAAAAGCCATTCCTGACCCTAAGCCTAACCCTAAACCTCGATTCTACCAACACAAACCTTAACCCTAATCCTAACCCTATTCCTACGCCTACCCCTAAATGCACTCTAAGCCATACCCTGATGAAAAGCAGACCACTAAAAATGTGCCTGATTCTAACCCTAACCCTAACCCTAAGCCTAACCTTAAGCCTAAGCCTCGATTCTACGAAAGCGAACGCTAAACCTAACTCTAACCCTAGCACTATCCTTGAATGCTCTCGATTTTAACCGTGACCCTCAACCTAACCCTAACCCTAACGCTAACCCTAAATGCACTGAATTCTAAGCATAACTCTAACTCTAAATGTGCTCGATTCAAACCCTAACACTAAATCGTCAATTTGAACACACACCCAAAGCCTAAATACACTCGATTCTGATCCAAAATGCAATCCTGACCCTAAGCCTAAACCTAAACCTCGATTCTACCAACACAAACCTTCACCCTAATCCTAACCCTATCCCTTCCACTAGCCCTAAAAGCACTTTAACCCTAATCCTCACCCTAACGCTAACACCAAAACTGTGCTTGATTCTAACCCTAACCCTCACCCTCAGCCTAACCCTAAGCCTAACCCTCGATTCTACGAAAGCTAACCCTAAACCTAACTCTACCCCTAGCACTATCCTTAATGCTCTCGATTCTAACCCTGACCCTAAACCTAACCCTAACCCTAAGCCTAACCCTAAATGCACTGAATTCTAATCATAACTCTATCCCTCAATGTGCCTGATTCGAACGCTATAACTAAATCATCAATTTCAACACTAACCCTAAACCCAAATGCTCTGAATTATGACCCAAAATGCTCTCCTGACCCTAAGCCTAACCCAAAACCTCGATTCTACCAACACAAACCCTAATCCTAATCCTAACCCAACTCCTCCCCTACCCCTAAATGCACTCAAACCCTGATCCTAACCCCAACCCTAACGCTAAAAATGCTCCTGATTCTAACCTTAATCCTAACCCTAACCCTCACCCTAACACTGACCCTCGATTCTACGAAAGCTAACCCTATACCTAACTCTAACCCTAACACTATCCTTAAATGCACTCGATTCTAACCCTCACCCTAAACATAAACCTAACCCTATCTTTAATCCTAACCCGAAATGCACTGGATTCTAACCATAACTCTAACCCTAATGTGCTCGATTATAACCCTAACACTAAATCGTCAATCTCAACACTAAGCCTAACCCTAAATGCGCTCGACTCTAACCCAAAAGGCAATCCTGACCCTAAGCCTAACCCTAAACCTCGATTCTACCAACACAAACCCTAACCCTAATCCCAAACCTACTCCTATCCCTATCTCTATATGCACTCTAACCCTAACCCTGACCCAACCCCTAACACTAAAAATGTGCTTGATTCTATCCCTAAACCTAACCCTAACCCTAACCCTCAATTCGACAAAACCTAAGCCTAAACCTAACTCTAACCCTAATACTATCCTTAAATGCTCTCGATTCTAATCCTGACCCTAATAACCCTAACCCTAACCCTAAGCTTAAATATGGTGGATTCTAACCATAACTCTAACCCCAATGTGCTCGATTCTAAGTCTAACACTAAATCGTCAATCACAACACTAACCCTAACTCTAAATGCACACAGTTGTAACCCAAAAGGCAATCCTCACCCTACGCCTAACCCTAAACTTCGATTCTACCAACACAAACCCTAACCCTAATCCTAACCCTACCCCTTGCCCTACCCCTAAATGCACTCTAACCCTACCCCTACCCCTTACACTAACCCTAACCCTCAGGAATTCTAACCAAAACTCTAACCCTAAATGTGCTCGATTCTAACCCAAACACTAAATCGTCAATTTCAACACTATCCCTAACCCTAAATGCACTCGACTCTAACCCAAAAGCCATTCCTGACCCTAAGCCTAACCCGAAACCTCGATTCTACCAACACAAACCTTAACCCTAATCCTAACCCTATTCCTACGCCTACCCCTAAATGCACT
Source organism: Notamacropus eugenii (assembly GCF_028372415.1). NCBI lineage: Eukaryota > Metazoa > Chordata > Mammalia > Diprotodontia > Macropodidae > Notamacropus > Notamacropus eugenii. The sequence goes on along the minus strand of NW_027325234.1, from coordinate 11,391 downwards.
CTAAGCCATACCCTGATGAAAAGCAGACCACTAAAAATATGCCTGATTCTAACCCTAACCCTAACCCTAAGCCTAACCTTAAGCCTAACCCTCGATTCTACGAAAGCGAACGCTAAACCTAACTCTAACCCTAGCACTATCCTTGAATGCTCTCGATTTTAACCGTGACCCTCAACCTAATCCTAACCCTAACGCTAACCTTAAATGCACTGAATTCTAAGCATAACTCTAACTCTAAATGTGCTCGATTCAAACCCTAACACTAAATCGTCAATTTGAACACACACCCAAAGCCTAAATACACTCGATTCTGATCCAAAACGCAATCCTGACCCTGAGCCTAAACCTAAACCTCGATTCTACCAACACAAACCTTCACCCTAATCCTAACCCTATCCCTTCCACTAGCCCTAAAAGCACTTTAACCCTAATCCTCACCCTAACGCTAACACCAAAACTGTGCTTGATTCTAACCCTAACCCTCACCCTCAGCCTAACCCTAAGCCTAACCCTCCATTCTACGAAAGCTAACCCTAAACCTAACTCTAACCCTAGCACTATCCTTAATGCTCTCGATTCTAACCCTGACCCTAAACCTAACCCTAACCCTAAGCCTAACCCTAAATGCACTGAATTCTAATCATAACTCTATCCCTCAATGTGCCTGATTCGAACGCTGTAACTAAATCATCAATTGCAACACTAACCCTAAGCCCAAATGCGCTGAATTATGACCCAAAATGCTCTCCTGACCCTAAGCCTAACCCAAAACCTCGATTCTACCAACACAAACCCTAACCCTAATCCTAACCCAACTCCTCCCCTACCCCTAAATGCACTCAAACCCTGACCCTAACCCCAACCCTAACGCTAAAAATGCTCCTGATTCTAACCTTAATCCTAACCCTAACCCTCACCCTAACACTGACCCTCGATTCTATGAAAGCTAACCCTATACCTAACTCTAACCCTAACACTATCCTTAAATGCACTCGATTCTAACCCTCACCCTAAACCTAAACCTAAACCTATCCCTAATCCTATCCGTAAATGCACTGGATTCTAACCATAACTCTAACCCTAATGTGCTCGATTATAACCCTAACACTAAATCGTCAATCTCAACACTAAGCCTAACCCTAAATGCCCTCGACTCTAACCCAAAAGGCAATCCTGACCCTAAGCCTAACCCTAAACCTCGATTCTACCAACACAAACCCTAACCCTAATCCCAAACCTACTCCTATCCCTATCTCTATATGCACTCTAACCCTAACCCTGACCCAACCCCTAACACTAAAAATGCGCTTGATTCTATCCCTAAACCTAACCCTAACCATAACCCTCAATTCGACGAAACCTAAGCCTAAACCTAACTCTAACCCTAACACTATCCTTAAATGCTCTCGATTCTAATCCTGACCCTAATAACCCTAACCCTAACCCTAAGCTTAAATATAGTGGATTCTAACCATAACTCTAACCCCAATGTGCTCGATTCTAAGTCTAACACTAAATCGTCAATCACAACACTAACCCTAACTCTAAATGCACACAGTTGTAACCCAAAAGGCAATCCTCACCCTACGCCTAACCCTAAACTTCGATTCTACCAACACAAACCCTAACTCTAATCCTAACCCTACCCCTTCCCCTACCCCTAAATACACTCTAACCCTACCCCTACCCCTTACACTAACCCTAACCCTCAGGAATTCTAACCAAAACTCTAACCCTAAATGTGCTCGATTCTAACCCAAACACTAAATCGTCAATTTCAACACTATCCCTAACCCTAAATGCACTCGACTCTAACCCAAAAGCCATTCCTGACCCTAAGCCTAACCCGAAACCTCGATTCTACCAACACAAACCTTAACCCTAATCTTAACCCTATTCCTACGCCTACCCCTAAATGCACTCTAAGCCATACCCTGATGAAAAGCAGACCACTAAAAATGTGCCTGATTCTAACCCTAACCCTAACCCTAAGCCTAACCTTAAGCCTAAGCCTCGATTCTACGAAAGCGAACGCTAAACCTAACTCGAACCCTAGCACTATCCTTGAATGCTCTCGATTTTAACCGTGACCCTCAACCTAACCCTAACCCTAACGCTAACCCTAAATGCACTGAATTCTAAGCATAACTCTAACTCTAAATGTGCTCGATTCAAATCCTAACATTACATCGTCAATTTGAACACACACCCAAACCCTAAATACACTCGATTCTGATCCAAAATGCAATCCTGACCCTAAGCCTAAACCTAAACCTCGATTCTACCAACACAAACCTTCACCCTAATCCTAACCCTATCCCTTCCACTAGCCCTAAAAGCACTTTAACCCTAATCCTCACCCTAACGCTAACACCAAACCTGTGCTTGATTCTAACCCTAACCCTCACCCTCAGCCTAACCCTAAGCCTAACCCTCCATTCTACGAAAGCTAACCCTAAACCTAACTCTAACCCTAGCACTATCCTTAATGCTCTCGATTCTAACCCTGACCCTAAACCTAACCCTAACCCTAAGCCTAACCCTAAATGCACTGAATTCTAATCATAACTCTATCCCTCAATGTGCCTGATTCGAACGCTATAACTAAATCATCAATTTCAACACTAATCCAAAGCCCAAATGCTCTGAATTATGACCCAAAATGCTGTCCTGACGCTAAGCCTAACCCAAAACCTCGATTCTACCAACACAAACCCTAACCCTAATCCTAACCCTACCCCTTCCCCTACCCCTAAATACACTCTAACCCTACCCCTACCCCTTACACTAACCCTAACCCTCAGGAATTCTAACCAAAACTCTAACCCTAAATGTGCTCGTTTCTAACCCAAACACTAAATCGTCAATTTCAACACTATCCCTAACCCTAAATGCACTCGACTCTAACCCAAAAGCCATTCCTGACCCTAAGCCTAACCCGAAACCTCGATTCTACCAACACAAACCTTAACCCTAATCCTAACCCTATTCCTACGCCTACCCCTAAATGCACTCTAAGCCATACCCTGATGAAAAGCAGGCCACTAAAAATGTGCCTGATTCTAACCCTAACCCTAACCCTAAGCCTAACCTTAAGCCTAACCCTCGATTCTACGAAAGCGAACGCTAAACCTAACTCTAACCCTAGCACTATCCTTGAATGCTCTCGATTCTAACCCTGACCCTAAACCTATCCCTAACCCTAACCCTAACCCTAAATGCACTGAATTCTAATCATAACTCTATCCCTCAATGTGCCTGATTCGAACGCTATAACTAAATCATCTATTTCAACACTAACCCTAAGCCCAAATGCTCTGAATTATGACCCAAAATGCTCTCCTGACCCTAAGCCTAACCCAAAACCTCGATTCTACCAACACAAACCCTAACCCTAATCCTAACCCAACTCCTCCCCTACCCCTAAATGCACTCAAACCCTGACCCTAACCCCAACCCTAACGCTAAAAATGCTCCTGATTCTAACCTTAATCCTAACCCTAACCCTCACCCTAACACTGACCCTCGATTCTACGAAAGCTAACCCTATACCTAACTCTAACCCTAACACTATCCTTAAATGCACTCGATTCTAACCCTCACCCTAAACATAAACCTAACCCTATCCCTAATCCTATCCGTAAATGCACTGGATTCTAACCATAACTCTAACCCTAATGTGCTCGATTATAACCCTAACACTAAATCGTCAATCTCAACACTAAGCCTAACTCTAAATGCCCTCGACTCTAACCCAAAAGGCAATCCTGACCCTAAGCCTAACCCTAAACCTCGATTCTACCAACACAAACCCTAACCCTAATCCCAAACCTACTCCTATCCCTATCTCTATATGCACTCTAACCCTAACCCTGACCCAACCCCTAACACTAAAAATGTGCTTGATTCTATCCCTAAACCTAACCCTAACCCTAACCCTCAATTCGACAAAACCTAAGCCTAAACCTAACTCTAACCCTAACACTATCCTTAAATGCTCTCGATTCTAATCCTGACCCTAATAACCCTAACCCTAACCCTAAGCTTAAATATGGTGGATTCTAACCATAACTCTAACCCCAATGTGCTCGATTCTAAGTCTAACACTAAATCGTCAATCACAACACTAACCCTAACTCTAAATGCACACAGTTGTAACCCAAAAGGCAATCCTCACCCTACGCCTAACCCTAAACTTCGATTCTACCAACACAAACCCTAACCCTAATCCTAACCCTACCCCTTGCCCTACCCCTAAATGCACTCTAACCCTACCCCTACCCCTTACACTAACCCTAACCCTCAGGAATTCTAACCAAAACTCTAACCCTAAATGTGCTCGATTCTAACCCAAACACTAAATCGTCAATTTCAACACTATCCCTAACCCTAAATGCACTCGACTCTAACCCAAAAGCCATTCCTGACCCTAAGCCTAACCCGAAACCTCGATTCTACCAACACAAACCTTAACCCTAATCCTAACCCTATTCCTACGCCTACCCCTAAATGCACTCTAAGCCATACCCTGATGAAAAGCAGACCACTAAAAATATGCCTGATTCTAACCCTAACCCTAACCCTAAGCCTAACCTTAAGCCTAAGCCTCGATTCTACGAAAGCGAACGCTAAACCTAACTCTAACCCTAGCACTATCCTTGAATGCTCTCGATTTTAACCGTGACCCTCAACCTAATCCTAACCCTAACGCTAACCTTAAATGCACTGAATTCTAAGCATAACTCTAACTCTAAATGTGCTCGATTCAAACCCTAACACTAAATCGTCAATTTGAACACACACCCAAAGCCTAAATACACTCGATTCTGATCCAAAACGCAATCCTGACCCTGAGCCTAAACCTAAACCTCGATTCTACCAACACAAACCTTCACCCTAATCCTAACCCTATCCCTTCCACTAGCCCTAAAAGCACTTTAACCCTAATCCTCACCCTAACGCTAACACCAAAACTGTGCTTGATTCTAACCCTAACCCTCACCCTCAGCCTAACCCTAAGCCTAACCCTCCATTCTACGAAAGCTAACCCTAAACCTAACTCTAACCCTAGCACTATCCTTAATGCTCTCGATTCTAACCCTGACCCTAAACCTAACCCTAACCCTAAGCCTAACCCTAAATGCACTGAATTCTAATCATAACTCTATCCCTCAATGTGCCTGATTCGAACGCTATAACTAAATCATCAATTTAAACACTAACCCTAAACCCAAATGCTCTGAATTATGACCCAAAATGCTCTCCTGACCCTAAGCCTAACCCAAAACCTCGATTCTACCAACACAAACCCTAACCCTAATCCTAACCCAACTCCTCCCCTACCCCTAAATGCACTCAAACCCTGACCCTAACCCCAACCCTAACGCTAAAAATGCTCCTGATTCTAACCTTAATCCTAACCCTAACCCTCACCCTAACACTGACCCTCGATTCTATGAAAGCTAACCCTATACCTAACTCTAACCCTAACACTATCCTTAAATGCACTCGATTCTAACCCTCACCCTAAACCTAAACCTAAACCTATCCCTAATCCTATCCGTAAATGCACTGGATTCTAACCATAACTCTAACCCTAATGTGCTCGATTATAACCCTAACACTAAATCGTCAATCTCAACACTAAGCCTAACCCTAAATGCCCTCGACTCTAACCCAAAAGGCAATCCTGACCCTAAGCCTAACCCTAAACCTCGATTCTACCAACACAAACCCTAACCCTAATCCCAAACCTACTCCTATCCCTATCTCTATATGCACTCTAACCCTAACCCTGACCCAACCCCTAACACTAAAAATGCGCTTGATTCTATCCCTAAACCTAACCCTAACCATAACCCTCAATTCGACGAAACCTAAGCCTAAACCTAACTCTAACCCTAACACTATCCTTAAATGCTCTCGATTCTAATCCTGACCCTAATAACCCTAACCCTAACCCTAAGCTTAAATATAGTGGATTCTAACCATAACTCTAACCCCAATGTGCTCGATTCTAAGTCTAACACTAAATCGTCAATCACAACACTAACCCTAACTCTAAATGCACACAGTTGTAACCCAAAAGGCAATCCTCACCCTACGCCTAACCCTAAACTTCGATTCTACCAACACAAACCCTAACTCTAATCCTAACCCTACCCCTTCCCCTACCCCTAAATACACTCTAACCCTACCCCTACCCCTTACACTAACCCTAACCCTCAGGAATTCTAACCAAAACTCTAACCCTAAATGTGCTCGATTCTAACCCAAACACTAAATCGTCAATTTCAACACTATCCCTAACCCTAAATGCACTCGACTCTAACCCAAAAGCCATTCCTGACCCTAAGCCTAACCCGAAACCTCGATTCTACCAACACAAACCTTAACCCTAATCTTAACCCTATTCCTACGCCTACCCCTAAATGCACTCTAAGCCATACCCTGATGAAAAGCAGACCACTAAAAATGTGCCTGATTCTAACCCTAACCCTAACCCTAAGCCTAACCTTAAGCCTAAGCCTCGATTCTACGAAAGCGAACGCTAAACCTAACTCGAACCCTAGCACTATCCTTGAATGCTCTCGATTTTAACCGTGACCCTCAACCTAACCCTAACCCTAACGCTAACCCTAAATGCACTGAATTCTAAGCATAACTCTAACTCTAAATGTGCTCGATTCAAATCCTAACATTACATCGTCAATTTGAACACACACCCAAACCCTAAATACACTCGATTCTGATCCAAAATGCAATCCTGACCCTAAGCCTAAACCTAAACCTCGATTCTACCAACACAAACCTTCACCCTAATCCTAACCCTATCCCTTCCACTAGCCCTAAAAGCACTTTAACCCTAATCCTCACCCTAACGCTAACACCAAACCTGTGCTTGATTCTAACCCTAACCCTCACCCTCAGCCTAACCCTAAGCCTAACCCTCCATTCTACGAAAGCTAACCCTAAACCTAACTCTAACCCATAGCACTATCCTTAATGCTCTCGATTCTAACCCTGACCCTAAACCTAACCCTAACCCTAAGCCTAACCCTAAATGCACTGAATTCTAATCATAACTCTATCCCTCAATGTGCCTGATTCGAACGCTATAACTAAATCATCAATTTCAACACTAATCCAAAGCCCAAATGCTCTGAATTATGACCCAAAATGCTGTCCTGACGCTAAGCCTAACCCAAAACCTCGATTCTACCAACACAAACCCTAACCCTAATCCTAACCCTACCCCTTCCCCTACCCCTAAATACACTCTAACCCTACCCCTACCCCTTACACTAACCCTAACCCTCAGGAATTCTAACCAAAACTCTAACCCTAAATGTGCTCGTTTCTAACCCAAACACTAAATCGTCAATTTCAACACTATCCCTAACCCTAAATGCACTCGACTCTAACCCAAAAGCCATTCCTGACCCTAAGCCTAACCGAAACCTCGATTCTACCAACACAAACCTTAACCCTAATCCTAACCCTATTCCTACGCCTACCCCTAAATGCACTCTAAGCCATACCCTGATGAAAAGCAGGCCACTAAAAATGTGCCTGATTCTAACCCTAACCCTAACCCTAAGCCTAACCTTAAGCCTAACCCTCGATTCTACGAAAGCGAACGCTAAACCTAACTCTAACCCTAGCACTATCCTTGAATGCTCTCGATTCTAACCCTGACCCTAAACCTATCCCTAACCCTAACCCTAACCCTAAATGCACTGAATTCTAATCATAACTCTATCCCTCAATGTGCCTGATTCGAACGCTATAACTAAATCATCTATTTCAACACTAACCCTAAGCCCAAATGCTCTGAATTATGACCCAAAATGCTCTCCTGACCCTAAGCCTAACCCAAAACCTCGATTCTACCAACACAAACCCTAACCCTAATCCTAACCCAACTCCTCCCTACCCCTAAATGCACTCAAACCCTGACCTAACCCCAACCCTAACGCTAAAAATGCTCCTGATTCTAACCTTAATCCTAACCCTAACCCTCACCCTAACACTGACCCTCGATTCTACGAAAGCTAACCCTATACCTAACTCTACCCTACACTATCCTTAAATGCACTCGATCTAACCCTCACCGTAAACATAAACCTAACCCTATCCCTAATCCTATCCGTAAATGCACTGGATTCTAACCATAACTCTAACCCTAATGTACTCGATTATAACCCTAACACTAAATCGTCAATCTCAACACTAAGCCTAACCCTAAATGCCCTCGACTCTAACCCAAAAGGCAATCCTGACCCTAAGCCTAACCCTAAACCTCGATTCTACCAACACAAACCCTAACCCTAATCCCAAACCTACTCCTATCCCTATCTCTATATGCACTCTAACCCTAACCCTGACCCAACCCCTAACACTAAAAATGTGCTTGATTCTATCCCTAAACCTAACCCTAACCCTAACCCTCAATTCGACAAAACCTAAGCCTAAACCTAACTCTAACCCTAACACTATCCTTAAATGCTCTCGATTCTAATCCTGACCCTAATAACCCTAACCCTAACCCTAAGCTTAAATATAGTGGATTCTAACCATAACTCTAACCCCAATGTGCTCGATTCTAAGTCTAACACTAAATCGTCAATCACAACACTAACCCTAACTCTAAATGCACACAGTTGTAACCCAAAAGGCAATCCTCACCCTACGCCTAACCCTAAACTTCGATTCTACCAACACAAACCCTAACCCTAATCCTAACCCTACCCCTTGCCCTACCCCTAAATGCACTCTAACCCTACCCCTACCCCTTACACTAACCCTAACCCTCAGGAATTCTAACCAAAACTCTAACCCTAAATGTGCTCGATTCTAACCCAAACACTAAATCGTCAATTTCAACACTATCCCTAACCCTAAATGCACTCGACTCTAACCCAAAAGCCATTCCTGACCCTAAGCCTAACCCTAAACCTCGATTCTACCAACACAAACCTTAACCCTAATCCTAACCCTATTCCTACGCCTACCCCTAAATGCACTCTAAGCCATACCCTGATGAAAAGCAGACCACTAAAAATGTGCCTGATTCTAATCCTAACCCTAACCCTAAGCCTAACTTAAGCCTAACCCTCGATTCTACGAAAGCGAACGCTAAACCTAACTCTAACCCTAGCACTATCCTTGAATGCTCTCGAATTTAACCGTGACCCTCAACCTAACCCTAACCCTAACGCTAACCTTAAATGCACTGAATTCTAAGCATAACTCTAACTCTAAATGTGCTCGATTCAAACCCTAACACTAAATCGTCAATTTGAACACACACCCAAAGCCTAAATACACTCGATTCTGATCCAAAATGCAATCCTGACCCTAAGCCTAAACCTAAACCTCGATTCTACCAACACAAACCTTCACCCTAATCCTAACCCTATCCCTTCCACTAGCCCTAAAAGCACTTTAACCCTAATCCTCACCCTAACGCTAACACCAAAACTGTGCTTGATTCTAACCCTAACCCTCACCCTCAGCCTAACCCTAAGCCTAACCCTCGATTCTACGAAAGCTAACCCTAAACCTAACTCTACCCCTAGCACTATCCTTAATGCTCTCGATTCTAACCCTGACCCTAAACCTAACCCTAACCCTAAGCCTAACCCTAAATGCACTGAATTCTAATCATAACTCTATCCCTCAATGTGCCTGATTCGAACGCTATAACTAAATCATCAATTTCAACACTAACCCAAAGCCCAAATGCTCTGAATTATGACCCAAAATGCTGTCCTGACGCTAAGCCTAACCCAAAACCTCGATTCTACCAGCACAAACCCTAACCCTAATCCTAACCCTACCCCTTCCCCTACCCCTAAATACACTCTAACCCTACCCCTACCCCTTACACTAACCCTAACCCTCAGGAATTCTAACCAAAACTCTAACCCTAAATGTGCTCGTTTCTAACCCAAACACTAAATCGTCAATTTCAACACTATCCCTAACCCTAAATGCACTCGACTCTAACCCAAAAGCCATTCCTGACCCTAAGCCTAACCCGAAACCTCGATTCTACCAACACAAACCTTAACCCTAATCCTAACCCTATTCCTACGCCTACCCCTAAATGCACTCTAAGCCATACCCTGATTAAAAGCAGACCACTAAAAATGTGCCTGATTCTAACCCTAACCCTAACCCTAAGCCTAACCTTAAGCCTAAGCCTCGATTCTACGAAAGCGAACGCTAAACCTAACTCTAACCCTAGCACTATCCTTGAATGCTCTCGATTTTAACCGTGACCCTCAACCTAACCCTAACCCTAACGCTAACCCTAAATGCACTGAATTCTAAGCATAACTCTAACTCTAAATGTGCTCGATTCAAACCCTAACACTAAATCGTCAATTTGAACACACACCCAAAGCCTAAATACACTCGATTCTGATCCAAAATGCAATCCTGACCCTAAGCCTAAACCTAAACCTCGATTCTACCAACACAAACCTTCACCCTAATCCTAACCCTATCCCTTCCACTAGCCCTAAAAGCACTTTAACCCTAATCCTCACCCTAACGCTAACACCAAAACTGTGCTTGATTCTAACCCTAACCCTCACCCTCAGCCTAACCCTAAGCCTAACCCTCCATTCTACGAAAGCTAACCCTAAACCTAACTCTAACCCTAGCACTATCCTTAATGCTCTCGATTCTAACCCTGACCCTAAACCTAACCCTAACCCTAACCCTAACCCTAAATGCACTGAATTCTAATCATAACTCTATCCCTCAATGTGCCTGATTCGAACGCTATAACTAAATCATCTATTTCAACACTAACCCTAAGCCCAAATGCTCTGAATTATGACCCAAAATGCTCTCCTGACCCTAAGCCTAACCCAAAACCTCGATTCTACCAACACAAACCCTAACCCTAATCCTAACCCAACTCCTCCCCTACCCCTAAATGCACTCAAACCCTGACCCTAACCCCAACCCTAACGCTAAAAATGCTCCTGATTCTAACCTTAATCCTAACCCTAACCCTCACCCTAACACTGACCCTCGATTCTACGAAAGCTAACCCTATACCTAACTCTAACCCTAACACTATCCTTAAATGCACTCGATTCTAACCCTCACCCTAAACATAAACCTAACCCTATCCCTAATCCTATCCGTAAATGCACTGGATTCTAACCATAACTCTAACCCTAATGTGCTCGATTATAACCCTAACACTAAATCGTCAATCTCAACACTAAGCCTAACCCTAAATGCCCTCGACTCTAACCCAAAAGGCAATCCTGACCCTAAGCCTAACCCTAAACCTCGATTCTACCAACACAAACCCTAACCCTAATCCCAAACCTACTCCTATCCCTATCTCTATATGCACTCTAACCC